>NC_057802.1:80544446-80621951 GCF_018294505.1 Triticum aestivum | reverse complement strand
GCGCCCGCGCCCGCGCCGCACACGCGCGCCGCGCCCGCCTGTGGCCCCTGGGCCACTGCCAGGTGGGGCCCCGCGCCCCTGAGCCACTGCCCTGGGCCCGAACCCCCTATGGGCCATAGACAGGTGGGCCCCGCGCCCAGAACGTAATTAAAAAAAGAAAAGAAGGGAATTAAAAAGAATAATAATATATAAATAAATAAATAAATAAATAAAGAAAATAAAAATAATTAATTAATTAGTTAATTAACCCTATTTAGATTAATCTAATTTAATTAATTAGTTTAATTAATAGTTAATTAATTAGTTAACCCTAATTACCCTAATCAGTCTATGACATGTGGGACCCACGTGTCAGATGACTGCTGACGTCAGCATGATGTCATGCTGATGTCATCGCAACACTGTTTCGGATAATGTATATATTAAATAATTAAATAAATTCCAGAAATTAATAAATTCTTTTAAAATCAATATAAAATAAACCGTTGCTCAGATGAAAATACTTTGTACATGAAAGTTGCTCAGAACGACGAGACGAATGCGGATACGCAGCCCGTTCGTCCACCACACATCCCTAGCATAGCAAACAGGCAACTTTCCCCCTCCGGTTCGTCTGTCCGAAAACGCGAAACACCGGAAATACTTTCCCGGATGCTTCCCCTTCGTCGGTATCACCTACCACCGCGATTAGGGCACACCTAGCAACGCTCATTGTCATGTCATGCATCGTCATGCATATGTTTGCATTATATTTATTGTTTCTTCCCCCCTCTTCTCTCGCTAGACACCGAGACCGACGCCGCTGCTGGTGCCCCGACCGACTACGCTGTTGACGACTCCTTGCCAGAGCAACCAGGCAAGCCCCCCCTTGATCACCAGATATCGCATATTCTTCTCTATACTGCTTGCATTAGAGTAGTGTAGCATGTTACTACTTTCCGTTAATCCTATCCTGATGCATAGCCTGTCATTGTTGCTACAGTTGTTACCCTTACCTGCTATCCTACTGCTTAGTATAGGATGCTAGTGTTCCATCAGTGGCCATACACTCTTGTCCGTCTGCCATGCTATACTACTGGGCCGTGATCACTTCGGGAGGTGATCATGGGTATGTTCTATATACTTTATATACATGACACATGTGGTGACTAAAGTCGGGTCGGCTCGTTGAGAACCCGCAAGTGATTCTGATGAGGGGGCTGAAAGGACAGGTGGCTCCATCCAGGTAGAGGTGGGCCTAGGTTCCTGACGGCCCCCGACTGTTACTTTATGGCGGAGCGACAGGGCAGGTTGAGACCACCTAGGAGAGAGGTGGGCCTGGCCCTGGTCGGCGTTCGCGGATACTTAACACGCTTAACGAGATCTTGTTATTTGATCTGAGTCTGGCCATTTGGTCTATACGCACTAACCAACTACGCGGGAACAGTTATGGGCACTCGGCGTCGTGGTATCAGCCGAAGCTCTTTTTGACGTCAGCTACTGAGTGGCGCGCACCGCATTGGACCGTAAGCTCGCGCTTGTATTAAGGGGGCTAGGTCTGCTTCCGGCCGCGTACGCAACGTGCAGGTGTGCAATGGGCGATGGGCCCAGACCCCTGCGCGCATAGGATTTAGACCGGCGTGCTGACCTCTCTGTTGAGCCTAGGTGGGGCTGCGACGTGTTGATCTTCCGAGGCCGGGCATGACCCAGGAAAGTGTGTCCAGCCAAATGGGATCGAGCGTGTTGGGTTATGTGGTGCACCCCTGCAGGGAAGTTTATCTATTCGAATAGCCGTGTCCCTCGGTAAAAGGACGACCCGGAGTTGTACCTTGACCTTATGACAACTAGAACTGGATACTTAATAAAACACACCCTTCCAAGTGCCAGATACAACCCGGTGATCGCTCTCTAACAGGGCGACGAGGAGGGGATCGCCGGGTAGGATTATGCTATACGATGCTACTTGGTGAACTTACCATCTACTCTCTCCTACATGGTGCAAGATGGAGGTGGCCAGAAGCGTAGTCTTCGACAGGATTAGCTATCCCCCTCTTATTCTGGCATTCTGCAGTTCAGTCCACCGATATGGCCCTTTACACATATACCCATGCATATGTAGTGTAGCTCCTTGCTTGCGAGTACTTTGGATGAGTACTCACGGTTGCTTTTCTCCCTCTTTTCCCCCTTTCCATTCTACCTGGTTGTCGCAACCAGATGCTGGAGTCCAGGAGCTAGAGATCCCGAGGATGATTCTACATGGAGTTCGGCTTCGAGGAGTAGTTAGGAGGTCCCAGGCAGGAGGCCTTGCCTTTTCGATCGTTGTTACTTTTGTGCTAGCCTTCTTAAGGCAAACTTGTTTAACTTATGTCTGTACTCAGATATTGTTGCTTCCGCTGACTCGTCTATGATCGAGCACTTGTATTCGAGCCCTCGAGGCCCCTGGCTTGTATTATGATGATTGTATGACTTATTTATATTTTAGAGTTGTGTTGTGATATCTTCCCGTGAGTCCCTGATCTTGATCGTATACATTTGCGTGCATGATTAGTGTACGGTCAAATCGGGGGCGTCACAGTGTGATAAGCTCTACGTTCACATACAGCGGGTGCAAGCCAGTTTTGCACACGCAGAATACTCGGGTTAAACTTGACGAGCCTAGCATATGCAGATATGGCCTCGGAACACTGAAACCGAAAGGTCGAGTGTGAATCATATAGTAGATATGATCAACATAGTGATGTTCACCATTGAATACTACTCCATCTCACGTGATGATCGGACATGGTTTAGTTGATATGGATCACGTGATCATTTAGATGACTAGAGGGATGTCTATCTAAGTGGGAGTTCATAAGTAATATGATTAAATTGAACTTTAATTTATCATGAACTTAGTCCTGATAGTTTTTGCATAACTATGTTGTAGATCAATAGCTCGCGATGTAGCTCTCTGTTTATTTTTGATATGTTCCTAGAGAAAAATAAGTTGAAAGATGAGAGTAGCAATGATGCGGACTTGGTCCGTGATCAGAGGATTAACCTCATTGTTGCACAAAAGAATTATGTCCTTGATGCACAGCTAGGTGTCAGACCTATTGCAGGAGCAGATACAGACGTTATGAACGTTTGACAATGCTCGGTATGATGACTACTTGATAGTTTAGTGCACCATGCTTTACAGCTTAGAACCGGGATTTCAAAAACGTTTTGAACACCACAGAGCATATGAGATGTTCTAAGAGCTGGAATTGGTATTTCAGACTCATGCCCGAGTCAAGAGGTATGAGACCTCTGACAAAGTACCTAGCCTACAAGATGGAGGAGAATAGCAAAACTAGTGAGCATGTGCTCAGAATGTCTGAGTACTACAATCGCTTGAATCAAGTGGGAGTTAATCTTCCAGATAAGATAGTGATTGACAGAGTTCTCTAGTCACTATCACCAAGTTACTAGAACTCCGTGATGAACTATAATATGCAAGGGATAACGGAAATGATTCCCAAGCTCTCCGCGATGCTGAAATCGGCGAAGGTAGAAATCAAGAAAAAGCATCAAGTGTTGATGGTTGACAAGACCGCTAGTTTCAAGTAAAATGGCAAGGGAAAGAAAGGGAACTTCAAGAAAGAATGGCAAGCAAGTTGCCACTCCCATGAAGAAGCCCAAAGCTAGACCCAAGCCTGAAACTAAGTGCTTCTACTTCAAAGGAAATGGTCATTGGAAGTGGAACTGCCCTAGATACTCGGCGGATAAGAAGGATGGCAAAGTGAACAAAGGTATATTGGATATACATGTTATTGATGTGTACTTTACTAGTGTTTATAGCAACCCCTCGGTATTTGATACTGGTTCAGTTGCTAAGAGTAGTAACTCGAAACGGGAGTTGCAAAATAAACAGAGACTAGTTAAGGGCGAGGTGATGATGTGTGTTGGAAGTGATTCCAAGGTTGATAAGATCACCATCGCACACTCCCTTTACCTTCGGGATTAGTGTTGAACCTAAAATAAATGTTATTTGGTGTTTGTGTTGAGCATGAATATGATTGGATCATGTTTATTGCAATACGGTTATTCATTTAAGTCAAAGAATAATTGTTGTTCTATTTACATGAATAAAACCTTCTATGGTCATACACTCAATATAAATGGTTTATTGAATCTCGATCGTAGTAATACACATATTCATTATATTGAAGCCAAAAGATGCAAAGTTAATAATGATAGTGCAACTTATTTGTGGCACTGCCGTTTAGGTCATATTGGTGTAAAGCGCATGAAGAAACTCCATGCGGATGGACTTTTTGAATCACTTGATTATGAATCATTTGATGCTTGCGAACCATGCCTCATGGGCAAGATGACTAATACTCCGTTCTTTGGAACAATAGGAGCGAGCCACTGACTTATTGGAAATAATACATACCGATGTATGCGGTCCGATGAGTATTGAGGCTCACGGCGGGTATCATTATTTTCCGACCTTCACAGATGATTTGAGCAGTTATGGGTATATCTACTTGACGAAACACAAGTCTGAAACATTTGAAAAGTTCGAAGAATTTCAAAGTGAAGTGGAGAATCATCGTAACAAAGAAATTAAAGTTTCTATGATCTAATCGCGGAGGCAAATATTTGAGTTACGAGTTTGGCCTTCAAATAAAACAATGTGGAATAGTTTCACAAACTCATGCCACCTGGAACACCACAACATAATGGTGTGTCCGAATGTCATAACCATACTATATGATATAGTGCAATCTATGATGTTTCTTACCGATTTACCACTACCGTTTTGGGGTTATGCATTAGAGACAGCTACATTCACGTTAAATAGGGCACCGTCTAAATCCGTTAAGATGACACCATATGAACTATGGTTTGGCAAGAAACCTAAGCTGTCGTTTCTTAAAGTTTGGGGCGGTGATGCTTATGTGAAAAAGTTTCAACCTGATAAGCTCGACCCCAAATCGGAGAAATGTGATACGTCTTCGTCGTATCTATAATTTTTGATTGTTCCATGCCAATATTCTACAACTTCCATATATTTTTGGCAATTTTTTATACTATTTTTGGGGACTAACATATTGACCCAGTGCCGAGTGCGAGTTCCTGTTTGTTGCATGTTTTTGTTTCGCAGAATATCAATATCAAACGGAGTCCAAACGGGATAAAAATGGACGGAGATTATTTTTGGAATATTCGGAGAATATGGGAAGAAAAATCAATGCGAGACGGTGCCCGAGGGAGGCACGAGGCAGGGGGCGCGCCCCACCCCCTGGGCGCGCCCCTGACCCTCGTGGGCCTCCCGTAAGGCGGTTGATGCCCTTCTTCGGCCGCAAGAAAGCTAATTTTTAGGAAAAAATCACGGCGAAGATTTCATTCCAATCGGAGTTACGGATCTCCATACATATATATACGAAACGGTGAAAGGGCAGCAGAAGAGAACGCAGAAACAGAGAGAGACAGGGAGACAGATCCAATCTCGGAGGGGCTCTCGCCCCTCCCATGCCATGGAGGCCAATGACCAGAGGGGAAACCCTTCTCCCATCTAGGGAGGAGGTCAAGGAAAAAGAAGAAGAAGGGCCCCCTCTCCCCTTCTCTTTCGGTGGCGCCGGAGCGCTGCCGTGGCCACCATCATCATCACTGCAATCTTCACCAACAACTTCACCGCCATCATCACCACTCTTCCCCCCTCTATGCAGCGGTGTAACCCCTCTTTTACCCACTATACTCTCTACTTAAACATGGTGCTCAACGCTATATATTATTTCCCAATGATGTATGGCTATCCTATGATGTTTGAGTAGACCCGTTTTGTCCTATGGGTTATTTGATGATCAAGATTGGTTTGAGTTGCATGTTTTATTATTGGTGATGTCCTATGGTGCTCTCCGTGTCACGCAAGCGTGAGGGATCCCCGCTGTAGGGTGTTGCAATACGTTCATGATTCGCTTATAGTGGGTTGCGTGAGTGACTGAAACACAAACCCGAGTAAGGGAGTTGTTGCGTATGGGATAAAGAGGACTTGATGCTTTAATGCTATGGTTGGGTTTTACCTTAATGATCTTTAGTAGTTGCGGATGCTTGCTAGAGTTCCAATTATAACTGCATATGATCCAAGTAGGGAAAGTATGTTAGCTTATGCCTCTCCCTCAAATAAAATTGCAATAATGATTACCGGTCTAGTTATCGATTGCCTAGGGACAAATAACTTTCTCGTAACAAAACACTCTTTACTAAAACTAATTTAGTTGCTTCTTTACCTTAACAGCCACTACTTTTTATTTACTCGCTCTTTATTATCTTGCAAACCTATCCAACAACACCTACAAAGTACTTCTAGTTTCATACTTGTTCTAGGTAAAGCGAACGTCAAGCGTGCGTAGAGTTGTATCGGTGGTCGATAGAACTTGAGGGAATATTTGTTCTACCTTTAGCTCCTCGTTGGGTTCGACACTCTTACTTATCGAAAGAGGCTACAATGATCCCCTATACTTGTGGGTTATCAAGACCTTTTTCTGGCGCCGTTGCCGGGGAGTTATAGCGTGGGGTGAATATTCTCGTGTGTGCTTGTTTGCTTTATCACTAAGTAGTTTTTATTTGATGTTCTTAGTTTTACTCTACCTTTAGTTATGGATATGGAACACGAAATACCAAAAAAATTAGGTTTACTTGCTACTCATGGAGATGGGGAACCTCCTAAAACCCTCGATGCTCATTATGTGAAAGATATTATGTACTACTTTGATAATCCTGAGAAAACCCCATTCAATTATGTAATGGGAGACACATTGGACCAACGTGAATACTTTAGGGATTATCGCTTGACTCAAAAAAGGAAACTATTATGGGATCAAATTCATATGTTGAAGTGGTATGCTAGGCAACTATGCTTGAGATATGATTATACTTGTTTCTCTAGGATGAAGTCTCCAGACCTTCCCTTTTCATGCAATTTTAATGATAATAGAACCTTGGCTTCTTATGCTAGAGGTATATATGATTACTATGATGTGGAACAAATAGAAGAATTTGTTGCTTTTATGGGTGCTTATGAAATTGAATCTATGTTCAAAGAGTTTGAAAATCTTTATGATGCTATTTATAGACCTGGAAATTTAGCTATCCTTAAATATTGCTATGCCAATTATGAATTCAATTCCGATATTGATGCATTTATTGAGAAAGTCTCCGCTGTCCAAGAAGAGACTAATATTTTGCAGGAATCTATGGAAGAAGAAATTGATGAAACTGTGAGCTCATTGGATGAAAAAGATGAGGATGAGAGCGAAGAACAAAAGGAGGAAGAACGGATTAGCTACCTGTGCCCACCTTCTGATGAGAGTAACTCTTCAACTCATACATTGTTTAATTTCCCTTCGTGCTTACCGAAGGATGATTGCTATGATGACTGTTATGATCCCGTTGATTCTCTTGAAATATCCCTTTTTGATGATGCTTGCTATGCTTGTGGCCAAGATGCCAATATGAATTATGCTTATGGAGATGAACTTGCTATAGTTCCTTATGTTAAACATGAAATTGTTGCTATTGCACCCACACATGATAGTCCTATTATCTTTTTGAATTCTCCAAACTACACTATATCGGAGAAGTTTACCCTTATTAAGGATTATATTGATGGGTTGCCTTCTACCGTTGCACATGATGATTTTGATGAATATAATATGCATGTGCTTGCTGCTCCTACTTGCAATTATTATGAGAGAGGAACTATATCTCCACCTCTCTATGTTTCCAACATGATAAAATTGCAAGAAACTATTTATACTATGCATTGGCCTTTACTATTGTCGGTGTGGAACGGCACCTATGGGATCACAAGAATCCCTACTACGGTTGCCGGGGCGCGGGGTTGCGAGAAGAGCAGGGCTAGTAGACAGCATAAGGATCGTTTACCCAGGTTCAGGCCGCGAGGATGCGTAAAACCCTAGTCCTGCTTTGGTGGGTGTATTTCAGAGAGTTCTTGAGCTCTCGAACTAGCTGTGATCAGTGCGTGGTTCGAAAGAGCCGAATCCCTCTCTAGTACGCCATGGGCCTCCTTTTATAGTCGGAAGGGTCTGCCACAGTGGCACACAGGAGATGGAAAGGCGTACAGTGCCCTGAGCTTATCGCTTGTATTATAGGACAAGACGCATTTAATGCGTAGCTTCGGTGTCCCCTTGCTTTATTGGGGACGGGGGCGAGGCCCGTCCCGTCCGGCGCCGCTCCTCCTCGCTTTGACACGCGCCCTGGCCAGAGAGGCGCGTGGTGCCATGTAGGCAGGTAGGCAGCTGAGGTGGCGCAGTGGCGGAGCCTTCACGAAGATTTGCATGCCGCCACGCAGGCGCTCGATGAGTTGGCCTGGGAGCTGCATGTTGCCGCGCAGGTGCCCGCCCAGCTGGTTGGGTTGGCAGCTGCGTGTGAACGGTGGTGGAAGTGTGGTTGGCGTGGGCCTGGCGGTGGCCCTGCTGGCGTCCTTGGTGAGGGCCTTGCCGGGTGGCTCGGCAAGGGTCTTGCCGTGTGGCCCGGCAAGGATCTTGCCGTGGTGCGCTGTCGTCCCCGGCAAGGGCCTTGCCGGGGGTCTGGTGGCCTTCCTCGGCAAGGATCTTGCCAAGGACCGTCGTCTTCTAATCCTCATCTGATCTTGAATATGTCTTCACAAAGATCTGCATGCCACCACGGAGGTGCCTTCCCGAGCCCTGGTCCCACATGGATGATGGCATTGGGGACTATGGGCTCAAGGGTGGCTCGCTCTGTTGGTGTGGGGCGAGCTGCCCCGGCAAGGGTCTTGCCAGGGCTGCTGAGGCTGCCCTGGCAAGGGTCTTGCCGGGGATGCTGAGGCTGCCCCGGCAAGGGTCTTGCCGGGGGAACCTGCTTCGTCCCTCTACTCTTTGTGGTCTTGACCTTGGCGTTGCTCTTATTACCTTGGGCTTCGGTCTTACCTTGGCTCACCTCCCCTGTTCTGCTTGGTGTGACCGCAGGCGCGGCTCCGACTGCCCGTGCACAGGTATAGGGGTACAAAAACGCACCCCTCTTTTTGTACACCGACAGGAGCCCCCGGGCCTGGGCCACACATAAGCGCGACACGTTGTTGGGCCGGGCCCAAAACGGTGCGCGGGCAGGCGGGGCGGTTTCTACCGCGGTAAGACTTTTCGCACGCGCGCTTCCCACGACCTGCGTGCGCGGCGCGGCATGGAGGGGTGTGCGTGGCGTGGGCGGCATGCGTGGGGCGGTTTCCACACGCATGCGTCATATCGCAGTAAAGAGGCGGCTCGCGTCTTCCCCATAAAAAGAGGGAGGCGTGGAGGCGCGGCTCATTTACTGAACGGGGCCGAGTCACGGTCTTCAAGGCATCCACTCCCCACGATCACGGGGTGGGGAGATGTCGCTTCACCTGTCCCCTCAGTTCTGCACGTCCGCCACGCGTCCTTCATGCGCCTGGGGTGGCAAGCGGTGGAGGCGGGAAACCGGGCCGTCGCTGGTTGGGGCAGCGGGTCGGTCCTGATTCCCTGCGCCTCCGATGGCTGGATTGGCCGAGCGGGGCGGCCGAGCCCCGACCCATCCCCTTTATAAAGAGGGGGAAGGGGGGATGGCGTCCCGCATTCTTCTGTCATCTATTTCCTCTTGCTTCTACTTCCTCCTTTCACTCGCCATGGAGAAAGGGAACCTGGGTCCCTCGACGGTGGCGGCGAGGGTCGCCGCTCGACAGCGCGTCCCTCCTCCTCCTGAGCCCGCGGTGGTGGAACCGGCTGCGAGGGGTAGGGGGAGGGGGCGAGGCCGGGGCAGAGGTCATAGTGCTCGGGGAAGAGGAGGACGGGGCGGCGCGCCGGCTTCGCCCCCGCCAATGGTGCCTTTCCCGATGGAAGGCCATGCCGGAGACCAGCCCCGCGAGTTCTTCATCAGGCTACGCCGGCCTCCACGTCGTCGTCTCCGTCTTCCCGCCCCGTTTGCTCGGGAGATGTAGCGTGACCGGCCCCAATCCCTCAGATTGCATATGAGGGGTTGTGGGAAAGGGGGCACGCGGGTCGACGTCGACTTCCCGGCTCCTCTGGTCATGTACCTCCATCGCGGGTGGAGGACGTTCGCTCGCATCCACAGCCTGACGGCGGGGCTCGTCCTCTACTTCAAATTAATGGAGGACGGCCTGCTCTCCGTCAAGGTCTTCGGAGAGTTTGGAACTCGCCTGAAGTGCTGCATGGAGAGCTCCTCCGATGGAGATTCCGACGATGGAAGCTCTTCCTCGAGCGAAAGTGATGAGGAGGACAGCGGGGCAGATGACGGGGATGAGTCCGACTAGGCGTCGGACGCCCCGCGCCTGGGCGGGTGCGGCAGCAGCACCATCTGCACCTGGCCGCTCCTCCGGCAGGGTTTTGCTGGGGGTGGGGCCAGCTCCTTGAACTTCTCGGGGCCGTCTCCTTGGGCGGCTGGCGTCGGGAGGCTGCGGAAGAGGAAGAGGGCGGGCGGCAAGGCCGTCAACTCGGAGTACGCGGGCACCGACGCCTTCATCGCGTATTGCCGGTCCTGCCGCCTCGTCTTCCAGCTCCTTTCCCGGCACCGTCATCACCGGCCCGCCCGTGGGCGGCCACCGAGGTGTTCTCTTGGTGCTTTCTGCTGCTCGTAGCTCGCCTAGGTGCCCCTTTTTCCCTTTAGCCTTCTTGACCTGCCTCCTGAGGAGAGGGACAAGAAAGGGACTACGGGCATCTTATCTGTTTTTTTAGTCTGTAAGCCTTCGGGCCTTCGTTAAATTTAGAACTTGTAATCCCCTTGCTCATGTTTTTCCTTCCGTATGAACTGTACCTGTATGGGATGTTTTTAATGAAAAAGGGATGCTTGCCGGGTTTTTTCGTTCGTGGGTAAATCCCGCGACAAGGAGCGAATCCTTGTTATTGTTTAAGATAAACATTTTTCGCCCGGCAACAGGCCTTGCCGTCCCCCCACTCCACTCGACCGTTCTCGCGCTCTTGGCGGAGGCAGGGATGAAGTGGGCTTTAGGCTCCTCATTCTACCTCCTTGCCGCCGCGGCTACAACCAAATCTGGACCCAGGAAATAACCCTTAGGCATAGGAAAAAGGGGAGCACGGCAGCCTTGAGATAAAACGAGGTTTCACAAGCCCTAGTTCCGTTCTGAAATGCATGACAGAGGATGAAAGACTTATCTGGATCTACAGCTCCTGGAAACCTCATCTTGCCACGGTTGGATCCTTATGCTTGCAGCCCCCAGCAACTCTGGTTTGCCGGGGTCGGGATGCCGGTCAGTTTCCTTCTTTCCAAGTAGCTCAGCAAAAGTGCTCATGTGCCCTACGAACCAAAGGAGGACAGAAAAGGAACAGATAGACGCGCACTCGACCTCTAGGCTAGGGGTTAGTCGCCGCTAAGCACTATCAACCCTAACCAAGGAAGAGACTCGACCTAGCATGCATGCTCTAACTTAGGGCGCCAGCGCTTCATTTATTATGCTCAGGGTCTGTGCCTGGCTTTGTACAAAGGGTCACATGCCTTGTCGGCAAAGCTTGTACAAAAAGGTGGCTTGCCGGGAGGCCCGGCAAGCCGCGCCTTATGGGTAAAACTTGCGAAGATGCTCGATGTTCCAGGAGTTGCTCACTGGGACAGCATCTTCGGTCTCCAGGTGGACTGCACCGGGCCTGGTGACTCGCATTACCCGATAAGGGCCTTCCCACTTCGGCGTCAACTTGTTGGGATTCTTGGCCGAATGAACGCGCCGAAGAACAAGGTCGCCTACCTCAAAGCTTCGGGCACGAACCTTGCGGCTAGGGTAGCGGCACAAGGCTTGCTGGTAGTGTGCTGCTCTCACAGCTGCCCGAAGACAATCTTCCTCAAGGAGCGTCGCGTCATCTTGGTGCAACTGCTCTTGCTCAAGCTCATCATAAGCGAGCACTCGATGTGACCCATATATGACTTCCGTGGGGAGAACTGCTTCTACCCCGTATACCAGGGCAAAAGGTGTCTGGCTGGTGGCTCGATTTGGCGTCGTCCTAATCGACCAAAGAACCGCCGGCAACTCATCAATCCAGCGCCTTCCACTCTTGTGCAGCTTGTCAAAGGTCTTCGTTCTCAGGCCTCGCAACACTTCAGCATTTGCCCTCTCCGTTTGGCCGTTTCTCCGTGGGTGTGCCACGGAAACAAAACAGACCTTGCTACCGAGGTCTTGAATGTATTGCATGAAGGTGTGGCTTGTGAACTGAGTGACGTTGTCGGTGATGACTCTGTTTGGCACACCAAAACGGCAGACCAGTCCCTTGAAGAACTTGACGGCTGACTGAGTAGTCACCTTTCTCACTGCTTCCACTTCCGGCCACTTGGTGAACTTGTCGATTGCAACGTACAAGTACTCAAAGCCCCCGATAGCGCGGGGGAAAGGGCCCAGTATATCGAGCCCCCAGACCGAGAATGGCCAGGAGAGAGGGATTGTTTGAAGGGCTTGAGCTGGTTGATGAAGCTTCTTTGAATGGGACAGGCACGCTTCACACTTGGTTACTAGTGCCGTCGCATCCTGGAGGGCGGTGGGCCAGAAGAAACCTTGCCGGAACGCCTTCCCGGCAAGGGCCCTCGACCCTATGTGGGAGCCACATATGCCTCCGTTTATCTCTGCCAACAGCTCCAGTCCTTCCTCCCGGGGGATGCACTTCAATTTCACACCGTTTGGCCTTCTCCTGTACAGGACGTGATCGACGAACTGGTACAGGGCGGACCGACGGGCTACTTTTTCCGCTTCTTCCTGCTCCTCAGGAAGCTCGCCTGTTTGGAGGAATTGGACGGTATGCTGCGCCCATGCCGGAGCCTGGGGCTCGACGGCAAGGACCAAAGGCATTTCTTCCGCCATGGGAGCGGCTGTCTCTACGGCCAGGGCTTGACGCCCTGCCGGAGCCAGTTGCTCTTGGGCAGGCTCAGCGTCCGCGGCAGCACCCTTGCCGGCAGCCCCAGGGGGCTCGGTAGGAAAGTACTTGCCGGGACTTGACTTCCTCCGCTTGTTCTGCCCTGTTGATGGCTCGATGGATGGTTGAGTTAACCGGAGCAAAAAGGTACCTGGTTCCACAGGTAGCTTGAATGCGGCACGCTTTGACAGGTAATCGGTGTTATCGTTCTCCATTCGGGGGACGTGCTCCGCTTGGATCCCGTCAAAGCGTTCCTCCAGTTTCCTCACCTCATCTATGTAGGCCTCCATCAATGGGCTCTGGTAATCCTTGTTGACCTGCCTACCAACAAGCTGCGAGTCTCCCCTGACGATGAGCTTCTTAACCCCGAGGTCTGCCGCGATCCTGAGACTGGCGAGCAATCCCTCATACTCATCAGTGTTGTTGGTGGACATCTCCCTGGGGAAGTGCATCTGGATCACGTACTTGAGGTTCTCTCCGGTGGGCGCGACGAGCAGCACACTGGCACCGGCGCCTTGCAGCGAGAAAGCCCCATCAAAGTACATGATCCAGTCTCCGTCTGCTTCCTCTCCGGGGAGAGTGGTTTCCTGGATTTCTTCGTTAGGCGTTGAGGTCCATTCTACAATGAACTCCGCCAAGACTCTTCTCTGGATTGTCGAAGTACTTTCACACTTCAAACCGAAACTTGATAGCTCCAAGGCCCATTCCACAATCCTTCCGGTTGCATCTGGGTTATGCAGTATCCATTGCAACGGGAGGCGGGTGACGACAGTGATCTCGTGGGCTTGGAAGTAATGACGCAGCTTCCTCGAGGCCATAAGGAGGCCGAAGAGCAATTTTTGCACACCGGAATACCTCGACCTAGCCCCCTGCAAGAGGGAGCTGACAAAGTAAACCGGGTGCTGCATCATCTTCTTCTTCGGCACCACCTCACTCGTCTGCGTGGGCACTGCCTTGGTGGCATCAGACTCTGCCGGGGGCTGCGCCTTGCCGGCACCAGGCCCTGTCGGGGAAATCTTTGGCTTGCCATCCGCTGGTTCTGCCGCCGTCACTGCTTCCTCGTCGACCTCCCTCTGTGCCACCAGTGCGGCGCTGACCACTTGATTCATCGCCGCCGGATATAGCAGCAACGGCTCTTGTGGTTTAGGCGCAACCAGTATTGGCGTGGAGGAAAGGTATTTCTTCAGATCCTGCAATGCTGCCTTGGCTTCCGGGGTCCACTCCATTGGGCCCGCCTTCTTCAAGATTTTGAAGAAGGGAAGGGCGCGCTCGGCGGACTTGGAGATGAATCGTCTCATGGCGGCAACGCAGCCGGTGAGCCGACGCACATCTTTGATCCGCTTGGGCGCCTCAATCTGCTCAATAGCCTTGATTTTGTCTGGGTTTGCCTCGATCCCGCGTTGTGACACAAAGAACCCGAGAAGCTTGCCGGACGGAACGCCGAAGACACACTTATCAGGGTTCAGCTTGAGGTTGATCTTGCGCAGGTTGGCAAATGTCTCTTCCAGATCTTGCACAAGAGTTGGCCCGTCCTTGGTTTTGACCACTATGTCATCCATGTATGCCTCCATATTTCTATGGAGCTGAGGTTCAAAACCAATTTGGACTGCTCTTGCGAACATTGAGCCAGCACTCTTCAACCCGAAAGGCATCCGTAAAAAGCAATACGTACCACATGGGGTGATGAATGCTGTCTTCTCTTCATCCTCTCTTGTCATGAAGATCTGGTGGTAGCCTGAGTAGGCGTCGAGGAATGATAACAGATCACACCCGGCTATGGAGTCAACAATCTGGTCGATGCGCGGCAACAGGAAGGGGTCCTTAGGACAAGCCTTATTGATATCTGTGTAATCAATACACAACCTCCACTTCCCATTCGCCTTGCGCACCACTACCGGATTGGCCAACCACGTCGGGTGGAGCACTCCTCTCACCAAAACTGCCGCTTCCAACTTCCTGATCTCCTCTGTGATGAACTCCTGCCTCTCCAGAGCCTGCTTTCTGACCTTCTGCTTAACGGGCCGCGCGTGGGGGCAGACAGCTAGGTGGTGCTCAATCACCTCCCTGGGAACACCGGGGATGTCGGATGCTTGCCACGCAAACACGTCGACATTCGCTTGCAGGAAGGTGACGAGCGCGCCTTCCTATTTGCTGTCGAGGGTGGAGCCTATGGTGAAGGCCCCTCCTGTGCCATCCTCCCCGACGGGCACCTTCTTGGTCTGTGGCGGCTCGGCTCAGGATCTCTTGCTCTTGTCGGTAGAGCTCTCTGGCATGTCCTCGACGGTAGCGCAACACTCCAAGGAGGTGCGCTTGCCAGAGTGGGTGCGAGAGGTCTTACCGGGCTTCTTCTTCCCTCTCGGGCCTTCAGCGGCAGGAGCAGGTGCCTTGACGGCAGCTGCTGCAACTTCTTCCCGGTAGAGTTGGTCGGCGTAGATCAGCGCGTCCTTCTTGTCGGAGGGGACGGAGATGATGGTCAACGGCCCGGGCATCTTTAGCATGTTGTAGGCGTAGTGTGACGCCGCCATGAACTTGGCTAGTGCCGGGCGGCCGAGGATCCCGTTGTAGGGCAAGGGGATCTCGGCCACGTCGAAGACGATCCTCTCCATCTTGTAGTTCAACTCTCCTCCAAATGTCACGGGCAGTGTGACCTTTCCCTTCGGCTAGCTCCTCCCCGGATTGACCCCTTGAAACGTGCCCGTTTCCTCGAGGTCTCCATCAGGGATTTGCAACCTTTTGATCATGACAGGCGAGATCAGGTTCAGGCCGGCCCCGCCGTCAACCAACATATTGTTCACCCTGAGGTTGTGTATCATTGGTGAGACCAACAATGGCAAACACCCAACCGCGGCAGTGCGGTCAGGGTGGTCCTCGGCGTCAAAGATGAGGGGCGTGCTGGACCATTTCAGTGGCTTTTGAGCGTCGAACGACGGCTCTGCTGCTGTAATCTCACGCGCCCACTGCTTGAGCTGGTGGTGAGAGGTATGCAGCGAGGCGCCACCATCGACGCACATCGTCTTCTTGTTTCTTGTCGCGGCCCCGGGCGGGCTTCTCTTGCTGGTTGTCCTTGCCGGGGCGGCCTCCTTGGCCGCCACGCTTCTTGCCAGATCCCTCAGCACCGTCCTGGTCCTTCTCCTTGTCCCGCCTCTCATACTCAGCCTTTTGCTTCTCAGCAAGCAGCTCGACTTGTCGGCAGTTCTGGAGGTCGTGGCCCTTGGTGCGGTGGATCTTGCAATATTGCTTGCCGGAGCTTCCTGGCTTGTCGGTGGCCGCCAAGGCCCGGCAGGCGGCGCACCCGGCAATCTCCTTGCCGGGGGTGTCTGCCTTGACCTTCTTGCTGGCACCGGTATCGTCAGATCCCTCAACGGCAAGCACGGCCTTGCCTTTGCGTTTGCTGTTGCGACGCCGACCCTTCTTCGTCGGGGTGGCGGCGTCTTCATTGGTAGAGTCGGTTTCCGCGCCGGCGTCTTCGCCGGGGTACTTCCTTCCCTCTTCAGCCCGGGCGCACCTGTCGGCCAGAACGTAGAGCTCGGCCACATACTTAACTTTGGTCATCGCCAGCTCTTCAAGCATCTTGCGATTGCGCACGTTCTGGTGGAAGGCGCTAATCATAGCGGCGGGATGAACGTCGGGGATGTTGTACTGCACCTGGCTGAATCTCTAGATGTACTTGCGCAGGGTCTCCCCTTCCTTCTGGGGAATGATATGCAGATCACTAGCCTGGCCATGAGCTTGGTGGCCTCCTGTGAAGGCGCCGACGAACTCATGGCACAGATCCGACACAGAAGAAATGGAATCCACCGGCAAGTGCATCAACCAAGACATCACATTGGGCTTGAGCACCAGCGGGAAATAGTTGGCAAGCACCTTGTCGTGGCGAGCCCCAGCAGCCTGCATCGCGATGGTGTAGATGCTGAGGAACTAAGACAGATGGGTCTTGCGAGTGTACTTCTCGCCGACGTCGGGCTTGAACGTGCGGTGGGACGGCCACTGGAACTGCCGCAGCTCACGGGTAAAGGCCGGGCAGCCCACCTCGTAAGGTAAGCCGTCAAAGCCCCCCGATGCTGGGTGGTCCATAGTGGGTCCCGGCCGCTTGTCCGACTGGCGGCGCGTCTCGTGCCGGCGCTCGACGGTGGTTCGAGCGTCTTTGTGAGCTCGTTCCCGAAGGACTTGGCACTGGTCGCGGAGGGTCCGCGGGTCGGACGACGCTATGGAGATGTTATCACAAGCGTCATCGCGACGGGCCGACGCCCGCGGCGGCTGGCGAGGAGGAGGAGAGTGCACTGTGGCCGCAGCTCCCCCGGTCCTCCCAATGCCAGCATGTGGTGGCTCAGTGGAGCGCTGACCCGAGGGCCCCGCCGGTCGCGGATCGTCTTTGTTTGCGACGGCTACGAGACTCCGGATGGTGTCCCTCCACTCGTCGAGCTTCTCCGCAGCAGGAGGGAAGTCGAGGAGCAGCTGCGCGTGCACCAAAGCTTCTGCTGGCGTGGGCGGCGGCGACAGCGGCATGGATCGCGGCGCGCTTCGACTTCTAACTACGTTAGAAGGAGCTCCGTTACGACCCAGCGGCTGCGCGCCATTTTTGCCAGTGCTTCGGCGAGCGTGCTGAACCCCTTCATCTTGCGGATGACGCACATGGCTCTTCCCACGGCGGTGCCCAGGGTCACCAACGTGGTGACGCTGCTCGGCGCGCACACCATGGGAAGAGCACGCGGTGGTCGCCGGTGTGGGCGTCTTGGAGGTCGCTGCGCCACCCAGAGTTGGCACAACGACACCCCTGGAGGGCCCCGCGCCGCCTGCGGGGGGGCCGGTTCCATCTTTGGATCTGGCGACGTGCGGCCGGTCGTCTGGCGCGCGAACGACGCCGCTCGCCAGGCTCTGACTGCCTGGGCGATGCTGGTGCTCGTGGACCGCGGCCCGGGTCCTGTCCGCGACCGGTCCACTACTCGTCCGCACCGGAACGGGCCGTTCGGCTCCCAACGAGCCGATCGCCGTGGCCGTCTTCTTCTTAGGAGCCATGGCGACGAAGAACTACTAGGCTAACTACTAGACTAGATTCTCACAATTGCGCCCCCCCTACCTGGCGCGCCAAAGATGTCAGTGTGGAATGATACCTATGGGATCACAAGAATCCGTACTACGGTTGCCGGGGCGCGGGGTTGCGAGAAGAACAGGGCTAGTAGACAGCACAAGGATCGTTTACCCAGGTTCGGGCCGCGAGGATGCGTAAAACCCTAGTCCTGCTTTGGTGGGTGTATTTCAGAGAGTTCTTGAGCTCTCGAACTAGCTGTGGTCAGTGCGTGGTTCGAAAGAGCCGAATCCCTCTCCAGTACGCCATGGGCCTCCTTTTATAGTCAGAAGGGGCTGCCACAGCGGCACACAGGAGGTGGAAAGGCGTACAGTGCCCTGAGCTTATCGCTTGTATTACAGGACAAGACGCATTTAATGCGTAGCTTAGGTGTCCCCTTGCTTTATTGGGGACGGGGGCGAGGCCCGTCCCGTCCGTCGCCGCTCCTCCTCGCTTTGACACGCGCCCTGGCCAGAGAGGCGCGTGGTGCCATGTAGGCAGGTAGGCAGCTGAGGTGGCGCAGTGGCGGAGCCTTCACGAAGATTTGCATGCCGCCACGCAGGCGCTCGATGAGTTGGCCTGGGAGCTGCATGTTGCCGCGCAGGTGCCCGCCCAGCTGGTTGGGCTGGCAGCTGCGTGTGAACGGCGGTGGAAGCGTGGTTGGCGTGGTCCTGGCGGTGGCCCTGCTGGCGTCCTTGGTGAGGGCCTTGCCGGGTGGCCCGGCAAGGGTCTTGCCATGTGGCCCGGCAAGGGTCTTGCCGTGGTGCGCTGTCGTCCCCGGCAAGGGCCTTGCCGGGGGTCTGGTGGCCTTCCTCGGCAAGGATCTTGCCGAGGACCGTCGTCTTCTAATCCACATCTGATCTTGAATATGTCTTCACAAAGATCTGCATGCCACCACGGAGGTGCCTTCCCGAGCCTTGGCCCCACGTGGATGATGGCGTTGGGGACTGTGGGCTCAAGGGTGGCTCGCTCTGTTGGTGTGGGGCGAGCTGCCCCGGCAAGGGTCTTGCCGGGGCTGCTGAGGCTGCCCCGGCAAGGGTCTTGCCGGGGGAACCTGCTTCGTCCCTCTGCTCTTTGTGGTCTTGACCTTGGCGTTGCTCTTATTACCTTGGGCTTCCGTCTTACCTTGGCTCACCTCCCTTGTTCTGCTTGGTGTGACCGCAGGCGCGGCTCCGACTGCCCGTGCACAGGTATAGGGGTACAAAAACGCACCCCTCTTTTTGTACACCGACAACTATGTGTGCATGAATTGTTCTTTTATGACATGCCGATGCATAGGAAGAGAGTTAGACTTCGTCATTGCTTGATTTATATTACTTTGTGCTCACTACTAAATGCGAAATCATTGCTAATTAAAATTGGCTTTGATATACCTTGGATCCGGGTGGATTCACTACTTGAGCATTATATGCCTAGCTTAAAGGCTTAAAAGAAAGCGCTGCCAGGGAGACAACCCGGGAGTTTTAGAGAGTCATCTATTTCTGTTGTGTGCTTTTATATAGTTTAAAAACGAAATAAATAAATAGGGGAACCCGAAACTTTTCAAAAAGAAAAGCGAAAGTGAGAAAGACGAGCATTGTTGAAGTGGGAGCTAGCTTTGAACTTTGTTCATGCTCACGGAAACTTTGTGAATCTTGATTACAGAAAATTTTCAACAAAAATAATTATCCCCTTGTACAATTCCATTGTATTATAAAAATAATGTGCCAAGGTTTGCCTTTAGGATGTTTACAATGCTTGTTGGTTTGTACGGTGCAGGACAGAAACTTTGGCTGTAGTGCGCGATTTTACATTTTTAACTGGAACGTCAAATGGTTCTGATTCTTTTTGCACTGTCTTTCTATACAAATTTTTTATTTTTCCTAAATTTAGCAGAATTGTTAAAGTATCAGAAGTATGGTGAATGTTCAGATTATTACAGACTGTTCTTTCTTAGACAGATTCTGTTTTTGATGCATAGTTTGCTTGTTTTGATGAAACTATCGATTTATATCAGTGGATTAAGCCATAGAAAAGTTATACTACAGTAGCTACAATGCCAAAACAAAATATGAATTGGTTTGCAACAGTACTTAGAGTAGTGATTTGCTTTATTATACTAACGGATCTTACCGAGTTTTCTGTTGAAGTTTTTTGTGGATGAAGTGTTCGATGATCGAGAAGGTCTCGATGTGAGAAGAAGGAAGAGAGGCAAGAGCTCAAGCTTGGGGATGCCCAAGGCACCCTAAGTAAATATTCAAGGAGACTCAAGCATCTAAGCTTGGGGATGCCCCGGAAGGCATCCCCTCTTTCTTCAACAAGTATCGGTATGTTTTCGGATTCGTTTCGTTCATGCGATATGTGCTAATCTTGGAGCGACTTTTGCATTTAGTTTTCACTTTTCTTTTATGCACCATGCTGGTATGAGATAGTCCTTGGTTGATTTATAGAATTCTCATTGCACTTCACTTAAATCTTTTGAGTATGGTTTTATAGAATGCTTCATGTGCTTCACTTATATCATTTGAAGTTTGGATTGCCTGTTTCTCTTCACATAGAAAACCGCCATTTGTAGAATGCTCTTTTGCTTCACTTATATTTGTTAGAGCGTGGGCATATATATTTTTAGAAAGAATTAAACTCTCTTGCTTCACTTATATCTATTTAGAGAGATGACAGGAACTGGTCATTCACATGGTTAGTCATAAAATCCTACATAAAACTTGTAGATCACTGAATATGATATGTTTGATTCCTTGCAATAGTTTTGCGATATAAAGATGGTGATATTACAGTCATGCTAGTGGGTAGTTGTGGATTGTAGAAATACTTGTGTTGAGTTTTGTGATTCCCGTAGCATGCACGTATGGTGAACCGTTATGTAACAAAGTTGGAGCATGAGGTATTTATTGATTGTCTTCCTTATGAGTGGCGGTCGGGGACGACCGATCGTATTTTCCTACCAATCTATCCCCCTAGGGGCATGTGTAGTAGTACTTTGCTTCGAGGGCTAATAAAATTTTGCAATAAGTATATGATTTCTTTATGACTAATGTGAGTCCATGGATTATACGCACTCTCACCCTTCCATCATTGTTATCCTCTTCGGTACCGTGCATTGCCCTTTCTCACCTCGAGAGTTGGTGCAAACTTCGCTGGTGCATCCAAACCCCGTGATACGATATGCTCTATCACACATAAAACTCCTTATATCTTCCTCAAAATAGCCACCATACCTACCTATTATGGCATTTCCATAGCCATTCCGAGATATATTGCCATGAAACTTCCATCATCATCATATACATGACTTGAGCATCTATTCTCATATTGCTTTGCATGATCGTGAGATAGCTAGCATGATGTTTTCATGGCTTGTCCGTTTTTTGATGTCATTGCTACGCTAGATCATTGCACATCCCGGTACATTGCCGGAGGCATTCATATAGAGTCATATATTTGTTCTAGTATCGAGTTGTAATATTGAGTTGTAAGTAAATAAAAGTGTGATGATAATCATTTTACCACAAAAAAAGAGGCCAAAGAAGCGTAAATAAAAAAGGGGGCCAAAGAAGCCCGCAAAAAGGGGGGGGCAACGTTACTATCCTTTTACCACACTTGTGCTTCAAAGTAGCACCATGTTCTTCATATAGAGAGTCTCTTGAGTTATCACTTTCATATACTAGTGGGAATTTTCATCATAGAACTTGGCTTGTATATTCCAACGATGGCCTTCCTCAAATGCCCTAGGTCTTCATGAGCAAGCAAGTGGGATGCACACCCACTTAGTTTCAGTTTGAGATTTCATATACTTATAGCTCTAGTGCATCCGTTGCATGGCAATCCCTACTCCTCACATTGACATCAATTGATGGGCATCTCCATAGCCCATTGATTAGCCGCGTCGATGTGAGACTTTTTCTTTTTTTTGTCTTCTCCACACAACCTCCACCATCATATTCTATTCCACCTATAGTGCTATGTCCATGGCTCACGCTCATGTATTGCGTGAGGGTTGAAAAAGCTGAAACACATTATAAAGTATGAACCAATTGCTCGGCTTGTCATCGGGGTTGTGCATGATGTGAATATTTTGTGTGGTGAAGATGGAGCATAGCCAGAATATATGATTTTGTAGGGATAACTTTCTTTGGCCATGTTATTTTGAAAAGACACGATTGCTTTATTAGTAGGCTTGAAGTATTATTGTTTTTATGTCAAATGATAGACTATTGCTTTGAATCACTCGCGTCTTAATATTCATGCCATGATTGGATACATGATAAAGATTATGCAAGGTAGCATTCCACATCAAAAATGATCTTTTTTATGATTTACCTACTCGAGGACGAGCAGGAATTAAGCTTGGGGATCCTGATACGTCTCCGTCGTATCTATAATTTTTGATTGTTCCATGCCAATATTCTACAACTTTCATACATTTTTGGCAACTTTTTATACTATTTTTGGGGACTAACATATTGACCCAGTGCCCAGTGCCAGTTCCTGTTTGTTGGATGTTTTTGTTTCGCAGAATATCCATATCAAACGGAGTCCAAACGGGATAAAAATGGACGAAGATTATTTTTGGAATATTCAGAGAATATGGGAAGAAAAATCCACGCGAGACGGTGCCCGAGGGAGGCACGAGGCAGGGGGCCCGCCCCACCCCCCTGGGCGCGCCCCTGGCCCTCGCGGGCCTCCTGTAAGGCGGTTAATGCCCTTCTTCGGCCGCAAGAAAGCTAATTTTTAGGAAAAAATCACGGCGAAGATTTCAGTCCAATCGGAGTTATGGATCTCCATATATATACGGAACAGTGAAAGGGCAGCAGAAGAGAACGCAGAAACAGAGAGAGACATGGAGACAGATCCAATCTCGGAGGGGCTCTCGCCCCTCCCATGCCCTGGAGGCCAAGGACCAGAGGGGAAACCCTTCTCCCATCTAGGGAGGAGGTCAAGGAAGAAGAAGAAGAAGAAGGGGCCCCCTCTCCCCTTCTCTTCCGGTGGCGCCGGAGCGCTGCCGTGGCCACCATCATCATCACCGCAATCTTCACCAACAACTTCACCGCCATCATCACCAACTCTTCCCCCCTCTATGCAGCGGTGTAACCCCTCTTTTACCCGATGTAATCTCTACTTAAACATGGTGCTCAACGCTATATATTGTTTCCCAATGATGTATGGCTATCCTATGATGTTTGAGTAGATCTGTTTTGTCCTATGGATTATTTGATGATCAAGATTGGTTTGAGTTGCATGTTTTATTATTGGTGCTGTCCTATGGTGCTCTCCGTGTCGCGCAAGCGTGAGGGATCCCCGCTGTAGGGTGTTGCAATACGTTCATGATTCGCTTATAGTGGGTTGCGTGAGTGACTGAAACACAAACCCGAGTAAGGGAGTTGTTACGTATGGGATAAAGAGGACTTGATGCTTTAATGCTATGGTTGGGTTTTACCTTAATGATCTTTAGTAGTTGCGGATGCTTGCTTGAGTTCCAATCATAAGTGCATATGATCCAAGTAGGGAAAGTATGTTAGCTTATGCCTCTCCCTCAAATAAAATTGCAATAATGATTACCGGTCTAGTTATCGATTGCCTAGGGACAAATAACTTTCTCGTAACAAAACACTCTTTATTAAAACTAATTGTCACGACCGGTTTTTCAATAAAATATTTATTGAGAGACCAATCCCTTTTATGGACCAGTAAAGAAGAATTCCTTCTCACTGGTAGACAATATCTTGGTCACAGAAGAAAAATACCAGGAGTACTGAATATAATACAAGGTTGAGCGGAGACTGCTCAACAATTTATTACATGTACGCCGATAAAACATAACTACTAACTCACGATAACAACGGTGGTGGAAATATCACAGCGGAGCGGGTGATATGATTCCAAAAAAAAACTACAGCTCTTCGAGCGTCGGGTTGAAGCTCGAGGAGATTTATTGCGGGTGGCGGAAGCGTATATAATACAAGTGACCAATATCCAGGATCGCACATGACTGACTGGGATTCCTCTAGGCGCCGGACTCACTATCAAACTCTTCATCCAAGAGGTCGCCTTCGTCAACATCTGGCCAAATCAACAAGCCAGGTGAGTACTATGAAAGTACTCGCAAGACAGTTCGGACATAAGATATAACAAATGTAAACATGATGCATTTGAACAGGTTAACAAGTGCACTCAGACATAGAGATAATACGGCATGGGAAGTAAAAGAGAAGTCGGGCGGTAGTCCTCCCGAAATCCCAAAAGAAATACTATGTGCCAAACGAGGGTCTGAATGACTCCTCGAGAGGAAAATGCAAGAATAACAATGCCGCAGTCGGGCGTCAGGGCGACACCACATAAAGGGCTTATAATAGAAAATAAAAGATAGTGCATGCCACAGTCGGACGTCTGAGCGACATCGCATAAAGGGCTTATATCAAAAGTAAATAACCAAAATGCCACAATCGGACGTCTGAGCGACATCACATAAAGGGCTTATATCAAGAGTAAATAACAAGAGTGCCACAGTCGGACGTCTGAGCGACATCACATAAAGGGCTTCATAACTTAATACTTTAGTAGCTCAAGAATTTAAATCATAACAAAGGAATAATCAAGTATGAGGTAAATAACGGGGGTTAGTCCATCCTTAGGAAAAATGTTTAACCAAGTTTACCACTCAAGTTTGGTTACCGGGGATAATACCACGAGGACTTGACATAGATATGGATACACTGATCACGATACTTGACCTTGGATACGATGACTCAGAAGGATTTGACTCTGCAGAGTTTGTACTTTAACCACAGCCAACGGATTTCAGTAGTCACGGGGACTAGTTCCGTTTACGGTGTTTTGGAAGAAACACATCTAACCAGTACACACCCATTCAACATTCCGAAGCCAGGAATCACCCTCGGCAACGTTCACGAAAAACCTTGAGACGGGGAGGCTACAACCTCGTGTAGCATGGGATCAAATTTCTATACGCGCGCTCTAAGGGGTGCCCCCCTCTCGGTCCCAACCGGAAACACCCATGCCCCCTGACCGGATGACTGGCTTTAATCCAGGGCCATGGAACCCTCATCCCAGCCCCTCTGTTTGGTGTGTACACGGAAAGAGGTTACCAACTTACTAAACCGCATTCTGGCAGAAAACATGTGGTAGCACGGAAGGGGGAAGAACGATAACGTGACTCCGACCACGTTAACGTCGGAAAAAAAATCGGATGACGTAAGGCTGGCATGCTACAACAGTACCACCTTACCGCCCTTCATGTCACCACATGACTAGGCCATCTCTCATCAGAGATCACAGTAACTTTGGAACACACGGGTAGCTGCCTCGCATGCAACGAGATACTCACTGATACTCATATGCCATGCACCACCTTTCACGCAAACATGCAAAACACCTATCATATCAAAGGTTCAAACATGCTTGCCTGGTTCGGAGAAGTCAGAGTCTAGCTCGGCGAAGTTCGCGGCTCCGTCACCTCTCCCGGAACCTACGGTATAGCGAAAAATGCATACTAACGTGAAAACCAACGCGTGCATAAAAGTTGTTCCAATTTTTTTCAAATAAATCCCATAAAAAACTAGACAAAATTATAAGACTGTCAGAAAAAGAATCACTCAAAAATCACTTTTTATTAAAAAGTTATAAGGGTTTCTGTCCAGGGACTCATCTGCAATGAAACAGAAAAGTTCCAGGGGCTAAACTGAGAAAACAGAAAACGGTTCGAATAGAAACGCGCCAGCCCACAGAGAAAACGTACTCTGCCCGAAGGCGCCAACAGAAAACGCTTCGGGGGTGAAAGAAGAGAGGCTGACGTGGGGGGTCCACATGTCAGGTTTGAAAAAGACCTCGCCGGCGCCCGAAGGCTGCGGTGGTCGCCGGCGTCGAACCACGGCGAGTCAGGGAGATCGGAGTGTACCAAGAGTATCAGCGTGTCCTTCCGTGTCAGTGGGTGGTGGACTTGGGCGTCGGGGAGCACCACGTCGACGGCGACACTTTCTCCGGCGGACGGCGGCTCGGGCGATGGTGGGGAACTCCGGTGGTGTGCTGCAAACTTTGAATTGAAGCGCGGGTCAGAAGGAGGGATGCACTAGAGAGTTACTGGCAAGAGATGGGAGGCAGAGGTGCACGCACGGGAGCGAATCGAGCTGGATCCCGTGGCGATTCGCGGCGGCCGGAGTTGAGGAAGGAGACTTCCTCGGGGCTCTTCCAGTGGCTAGGCGGGGTCTTGGTGGAGTGCAGAGGTGGTGTGGGTACTAGCTGGAGCTCGGGGCCTCTATTTATAGGCGGCTCGAGGGGGTGCCCGTGAACGGATAATCTCCGGCGAGCGATTACGGCGAGGCAGTGGCTTGGCAGAGGGTTTAGGTGGCCAGGCAGCACCAGTGAGAGTTACTGGTCCCGTTCCACTGCTAAACTCGGTCGGGCATGGCGTAATGGCGTCGGTCTTCGTCGGGGTCGCCGTACTGGCACGGCGGCGGCAGAGAGCGCGCTCCGCGCCCAGCGGTTCACGACGAGGGTGGCAGCGCACACCGGGGAGTGGAAGACCACGCGGCGACCTCCGGTGGCTTGGGCGGCGCCGGACGGCGCCGTCTGCGCTGCGCCTCTCTTCTGACGGCCGCAAAGCCGCCGCTGGCGTCGGTCACGGGGCGGCGCACCTCCTGTTGCTCGTCGCCGACGTCCGCAAGCTTCCAGGCGCTCGTGCGGTGCAGAGGACAAGGGGGAGGGACAGGGAACACGGCGACGCCGGGGCACTGGTGAGATTGGCAACGGACACTGAAGAAACGACAGTGGTTCAGACACTGTTAACTGAATTTGACTGATCATGACATTGACAGTGCTCTGAAGGTGTTCGATGAAATGATATGGTATGAAGAAAATTTTTCCTGGAGCTGGGACTTGGTGAGGTGACCTCTCAATGCACCCAGAGGCTGCCTGATTTTTCTCAGAATTTTTGGAGAAGGATTTGAATGAATTTCATCAAATTTGGCAAATCTGGTCCAAACTTGCAGCAAGTATAGTTTGAAAAATTTGAACTGGAGACCAGTGGATCTTCATGGATCTTGGTTGAGGGTTCAAAGGACTAGGAAGGGAAAATGGTTTGGGGGCAAAAATCAAAGCAGAAGGAGTAGTTCCTTTGTAAACCTCCAAGGATCAAGATATAAGGCAGAAATTGTTTTTGATAAGAAATAAATGGGAAAATTTATATGGAGAGGTTCAACTTGCTGGATTTGAAGTAAATCATGATCCAAAGATGAGGAAAGGTTTATGAGAGTGGATTCGCACTAAGGTCATGGCAAGAGAGATTTGTTGAAAGTGGCAAAGGATCATTCCAAAAGCCATAGGGCATTTTCAAAGAAATTTTCAAAGGATATTTTTCCCAAGTGAAAAGTATTTTGGTTTGAGTCCATGTAAAAGGAAAGAACCTCCAAGACCAAAATCAAGTCTTGGGGGAATCCAAATAAAACTCTTGCCATAAAAAAATATTTTGAAAGGGAGGGTTCTTTTGAAGAATTTTTTTTAAAACACCTCCCTCAAGTCAAATAATTTTTTTGAAAATGCCAAATAAAATTTTGGGTGTCACACTAATTTAGTTGCTTCTTTACCTTAACAGCCCCTACTTTTTATTTACTAGCTCTTTATTATCTTACAAACCTATCCAACAACACCTACAAAGTACTTCTAGTTTCATACTTGTTCTAGGTAAAGCGAACGTCAAGCGCGCGTAGATTTGTATCGGTGGTCGATAGAACTTGAGGGAATATTTGTTCTACCTTTAGCTCCTCGTTGGGTTCGACACTCTTACTTATCGAAAGAGGCTACAATGATCCCCTATACTTGTGGGTTATCAAAATGCGTCTTCATAGGATACCCAAAGGAAACTGTTGGGTACACCTTCTATCACAGATACGAAGCCAAGATATTCATTGCTAAAAATGGATACTTTCTAGAGACAGAGTTTCTCTCGAAAGAAGTGAGTGGGAGGAAAGTAGAACTTGATGAGGTAATTTTACCTTCTCCCGAATTAGAAAGTAGTTCACCATAGAAATCAGTTCCAGTGATGCATAGACCAATTAGTGAGGAAGTTAATGATGATGATCATGAAACTTCAGATCAAGTTACTACCGAACCTTGTAGGTCAACCAGAATATGTTCCGCATCAGAGTGGTATGGTAATCCTATTCTGGAAGTCATGTTACTAGACCATGACAAACCTACGAACTATGAGGAAGCGATGATGAGCCAAGATTCCGCGAAATGGCTTGAGGCCGTGAAATCTGAGATGGGATCCATGTATGAGAACAAAGTGTGGACTCTGGTTGAGTGGCCCGATGATCGGCAAGCCATAGAGAATAAATGGATCTTCAAGAGGAAGACAGACGCTGATGGTAATGATACTATCTACAAAACTTGAATTGTCAAAAAAGGTTTTCGACGAGTTCAAGGTGTTGACTACTATGAGATTTTCTCACTCGTATCGATGCTAAAGTCTGTCCAAATCATGTTAGCAATTGCCACATTTTATGAAATCTGGCAAAATGGATATCAAAACTGCATTCCTTAATGGATTTATTAAAGAAGAGTTGTACATGATGCAACCAGAAGTTTTTGTCAATCCTAAAGGTGCTAACAAAATGTGCAAGCTCCAGCGATCCATCTATGGACTGGTGCAAGCATCTCGGAGTTGGAATATACGCTTTGATGAGTTGATCAAAGCATATAGTTTTATGCAAACTTGCGGTGAAGCCTGTATTTACAAGAAAGTGAGTGGGAGCACTACAACTTTTCTGATAAGTATATGTGAATGACATATTGTTGATCGGAAATGATGTAGAATTTTCTAGAAAGCATAAAGGAGTGTTTGAAAGGAGTTTTTTTTCTTCAAAGAAAGACCTCGGTGAAGTTGCTTACATATTGAGCATCAAGATCTATAGAGATAAATCAAGCGCTTGATAAGATTTTTCAATGAGTACATACCTTGATAAGATTTTGAAGGAGTTCAAAATGGATCAGTCAAAGAAGGAGTTCTTGCCTGAGTTGTAAGGTACGAAATTGAGTAAGACTCAAAACCCGACCACGGCAGAAGATAGAAAGAGAATGAAAGTCATTCCCTATGCCTCAGCCATAGGTTCTATAAAGTATGCTATATACCAGACCTAATGTGTACCTCACCATGAGTTTGGCAAGAGGGTACAATAATGATCCAGGAGTGGATCATTGGACAGCGGTCAAAATTATCCTTAGTGGAATAAGGATATGTTTCTCGATTATGGAGGTGATAAAGAGTTCGTCGTAAAGAGTTACGTCGATGTAAGCTTTAACACCAATCTGGATGACTCTGAGTCTCGATCTAGATACATATTGAAAGCGGGAGCAAATAGCTAGAGTAGCTCCGTGCAAAGCATTGTAGACATAGAAATTTTGCAAAATACATACAGATCTGAATGTGGCAGACCCGTAGACTAAAACTTATCTCACAAGCAAAACATGATCACACCTTAACGTTCTTTGGTGTTAATCACATAGCGATGTGAACTAGATTATTGACTCTAGTAAACCTTTTGAGTGTTGGTCACATGGCGATGTGAACTATGGGTGTTAATCACATGGTGATGTGAACTATTGGTGTTAAATCACATGGCGATGTGAACTAGATTATTGACTCTAGTGCAAGAGGGGGACTGAAGGAAATATGCCCTAGAGGCAATAATAAAGTTTTTATTTATATTTCCTTATATCATGATAAATGTTTATTATTCATGCTAGAATTGTATTAACCGGAAACTTAGTACATGTGTGAATACATGGACAAACAGAGTGTCACTAGTATGCCTCTACTTGACTAGCTCGTTAATCAAAGATGGTTAAGTTTCCTAGCCATAGACATGAGTTGTCATTTGATGAACGGGATCACATCATTAGAGAATGATGTGATTGACTTGACCCATCCATTAGCTTAACACTATGATCGTTTAGTTTATTTCTATTGCTTTCTTCATGACTTATACATATTCCTATGACTATGAGATTATGCAACTCCCGAATACCGGAGGAACACTTAGTGTGCTATCTAACGTCACAACGTAACTGGGTGATTATAAAGATGCTCTACAAGTGTCACGGAAGGTGTTTGTTCGGTTGGCATAGATCAAGATAAGGATTTATCACTCCGTGAATCGGAGAGGTATCTCTGGGCCCTCTTGGTAATGCACATCACTATAGGCCTTGCAAGAAATGTGACTAATGAGTTAGTTACAAGATGATGCATTATGGAACGAGTAAAGAGACTTGTCGGTAACGAGATTGAACTAGGTATGAGGATACCGACGGTCGAATCTCGAGCAAGTAACATATCGATGACAAAGGGAACAAAGTATGTTGTTATGCGGTTTGACCGATAAAGATCTTCGTAAAATATGTGGGAGCCAATATGAGCATCCAGGTTCCGCTATTGGTTATTAACCGGAAATGAGTCTCGGTCATGTCTACATAGTTCTCGAACCCGTAGGGTCCGCACGCTTAACGTTCGATGACGATTGATATTATGAGTTTATGTGTTTCTATGTACCGAAGGTAGTTCGGAGTCCCGGATGTGATCACGGACATGACGAGGAGTCTCGAAATGGTCGAGACATGAAGATTGATATATTGGAAGGTTATGTTTGGACACCGGAAAGGTTTCAGATAGGTTCGGGCATTTTCCGGAGTACCGGGGGGTTACCGGAACCCCCCGGGGGCGTTAATGGGCCTTCATGGGCCTTAGTGGAAGAGAGGAGGAGGCGGCCAGGTGGAGGCGCGCGCCCCCAAGCCCAATCCAAATTGGGGAGGGGGGTCGGCCGCCCTTTCCTTCTCTCCCTCTTACCCTTCCTTCCCCTCCTATTTGGACTAGGAAAGGGGGGGAACCTACCCCTAGTAGGAGTACGATTCCCCCTTGGGGCGCGCCCCATGAGGCCGGCCGGCCCCCTCCTCCACTCCTTGAGGGAGTCCTGGACTAAGGGGTCCTCGGGCGTCCGGCCTGTTATCCATGGGCCGGACTGATGGGCTGTGAAGATATGAAGGCCGAAGTTTATACCCGTGTCCGGATTGGACTCTACTTGGCGTGGAAGGCAAGCTACGCGACCGACTATGAAGATTCCTTCTTATGTAACCGACCCCATGTAACCCTAGATCTCTCCGGTGCCTATATAAACCGGAGAGTATAGTCCGGATACAGATACTCATTAACTTATTCACATAGGCTAGACTTCTAGGGTTTATCCATTACGATCTCGTGGTAGATCAACTCTTGTAACACTCATATTCATCAAGATCAATCAAGCAGGAAGTAGGGTATTACCTCCATATAGAGGGCCTGAACCTGGGTAAACATCGTGACCCCCGTCTCCTGTTACCATCGATCCTACACGCACAATTCGGGACTCCGTACCCGAGATCCGCCGGTTTTGACACTGACATTGGTGCTTTCATCGAGAGTTCCACTGTGACGTCGGCAAAGGACTCGATGGCCTGGACCCTAAAAAAAAGGACTCGATGGCCCCTTCGATCATCAGTAATGACGTTGTCCAGGGAGAAACCTTCCTCCCCGGACAGATCTTCGTATTCGGCGGCTTCGTACTGCAGGCCAACTCGCTTGGCCGTCTGGAGCAGATCAATAGCTACGCCCGTGGCCACCAGGTCAGATTTGGAAGCTTGAACTACGTCGCAGATATCCGTGGAGACTTGATCTTCGATGGATTCGAGACCGCGGCAACCGCTTCCCCGCGCTCCGATGAACATGACTTAAATCTGTTATCGGATTACGTCCAGGAGATGGATCCTGTTGCTGCAACGGCTTCAGAACCGAAGCAGATCGTGCCCTTCGAGGCCACAAAGCCCACGGCGTTGGAGCCGCACACGGACTCGACACTCTGCAATGCTTGTGTCAATGGAACTCCGAACTCGTCTCCGGCTATACGTTCCGGACCAGGTGCGCCTGCGGACACCGAGCGGGATCAGTTATCGATTTTCGAATTTAGCGCCGCAGACATCTTCCAGCATTCGCCTTTGAGTGACGTACTAAACTATTTGCAGAACTTGTCCTTGGAGGAAGACTCACAGCCGAACTATGTTCGGTTCGAGCTAGAGGCGGACGACGAGGAATTTTGCTTCCCACCCGCCACCCACTTCATAGCCACCGTCGATGACTTAACCGACGTGCTTCACTATGGCTCCGAAGACATCGACGATATGGACGATGATGCCGACAAGGAGCAAGGCGAAGACCCACCATTTACTGGACGTTGGATGGCCACCTCTTCGTATGACGTGTACATGGTTGATACACCTAAGGGATCCGGCGACGACAAAGAAGAGCCAGACGCGAGTAAACCCTCTGAGACACAGTCCAAGCGCCGGCGCCCTAAACGCCGCTCTAAGCCTCGACGCTCCAAAGATGGCAACACCGGCACCAGAGAAAATAGCACTCCGGGCGACGCGGAAAACCACGAACACCCTATCGGAGCTACACCCGAATAGGAGAAAAACGACAACGGGCAAGATAACCCTGATGATTAGGCCATAGAAGATGACTCGGACGACGACACTTACCGTCCACCCTCCGAGGAGGAGACAAGCCTCGGCAACAACGATTTCATCGTGCCTGAGGATCCTCTGGAGCAGGAGCGCTTTAAGCTACAACTCATAGCCACTGCAAGGAGCCTGAAAAAGAAACAGCAGCAGCTTCAAGCCGAACAAGATCTGCTCGTCGACAGATGGACTGATGTCCTGACAGCTGAAGAATACGGCCTCAAGCGCCCAGCCAAGAGCTACCCAAAACGCAGACTGCTACCTTAGTTCGATGAGGAGGCACCGGATCCCATACCTCCCCCGGGCAATGCGGACCGACCACCACGTGGTCGGGATAGAGCGGCGGACCGGCCACCCTGCGGTCGGGATAAAGCGGCAACCCAGGCCGAACAGCAGCCCGCCCCACCACCTCGCAAAAACAGGGACATACCAGCTCGGGACCATATGTATGACCTTCAGCAGACCCTGGACAGTAGAGCAGGACATACAAGATCGATCTACGGATCGCGAGGACGTGCCTCAAGGCACGGCGACGGCTACCTATTCGGACGTGAAAAATCTAGCCATGCCCGGGCCGAATACCACAGACGGACTCCATCAGAGCTACGCTGTGATGCAGCCCGGTGACGAGGTGCTGCACACCCTCTCTGCTTCACAGATGAAGTACTGGATCACGAATTCCCCGAGGGGTTCAAGCCCGTCAATATCGAATCATACGATGGCACAACCGATCCCGCAGTATGGATCGAGGATTTCATTCTCCATATCCATATGGCTCGAGGAGATGACCTCCACGCCATTAAATACCTCTCACTCAAGCTCAAAGGGCCAGCTCGGCACTGGCTTAACAACCTGCCTAAAAATTCTATCGGCAGCTGGGAGGACTTGGAAGAAGCTTTCTTAGACAACTTCCAAGGAACCTATGTCCGGCCACCAGACGCCGATGACTTAAGCCACATAGTTCAACAACCTGGAGAATCAGCCAGAAAATTCTAGACTAGGTTCCTAACTAAAAAGAACCAGATCGTTGACTGTCCGGATGCAGAAGCCCTAGGGGCCTTTAAGCATAGCATCCGGGACGAATGGCTCGCCCGCCACCTCGGCCAAGGAAAGCCGAGGTCCATGGCAGCCCTCACGGCACTTATGACCCGCTTTTGCGCGGGAGAGGATAGTTGGCTGGCTCACAGTACAAACACAACCAACGACACAGGCCCCTCCGAGGCCAAAAACAGCACCGGCAAGCTCCGGCGCAACACACATAAACGCCGAAACAATGGCGATAACACCAATGACACAACAGGTCACGCCGGATTCATTGGTTCCAAGTCTGGCCAGCGAAACAAGCCCTACAAAAGGAGCAGCGGAAGACCATCTAGCTTAGATCGCATACTCGATCGTCCTTGCCAAATACACGGCACACCAGACAAACCGGCAAACCATACTAACAGAGATTGCCGGGTCTTTAAACAAGCCAGCAAGGTAAACAGCAAAAAAGGGGAATCACAGAGCAAGGACGATGACGAGGAGCCCCGGCAGCCGAGCACTGGGGGGGGGGGGCAAAAGAAATTTCCCCCTCAAGTCAAAAGGGTGAACATAATATACGCCACACACATCCCAAAAAGGGAGCGTAAGCAAGCACTCAGGGACGTCTACGCGGTAGAGCCAGTCGCCCCAAAATTCAATCTGTGGTCGTCGTTCCCGATCACCTTCGATCGCTGAGATCATCCAACCAGCATCCGCCATGGCGGTTCAGCCGCACTGGTCCTCGACCCAATCATCGACGGATTTCACCTGACACGAGTCCTAATGGACGGTGGTAGCAGCCTCAACCTGCTCTATCAGGACATAGTGCGGAAGATGGGCATTAACCCCTCACGAATCAAACCAACAAAAACTACCTTTAAAGGAGTCATGCCAGGCATAGAGGCCCATTGTACGGGCTTAGTAACGCTGGAGGTAGTATTCGGTTCCCCGGATAATTTCCAAAGCGAAGAACTAATCTTCGATATCGTCCCATTTCGCAGCGGCTATCATGCCCTGCTCGGACGAACCGCATTCGCTAGATTCAACGTGATACCACATTATGCTTATCTTAAGCTCAAGATGCCCGGTCCACGTGGCGTCATTACAGTAGATGGAAACAAGGAACGCTCCCTCCATACAGAGGAGCACACCGCCGCCCTAGCAGCAGAAATACATAGCGGCCTTCTCAAGCAACATCATAATCCGGCTGCTGAGCCCCTGGACATCATCAAGAGGGTCCGGACAACACTGCAGCAGGACAGCTCGGCTCGTCACGAGCCGAATGAGCAATTCGGCCTCCATCCCAGCCCCGATGAGGCAGCAGCATTACTACCGCACGGGTATCGACGGAGGCATAAATCATTCGCGATCCACAGTACGGTTTGACCGCCCCTAGGATTCGCCTGCTCTTACTTTTTATGGGTTTTCTTCTCTTTTCGAGGTCTATGCGGACAACCCGCTTTCAGAACACACCAAGGAGGCAAGGAGCTTTGGCATACAGGGGAACCCCCAGGTGATATCCAATAAATGATTACCACACTTGTTTTACATACCCACACGCAGCTCGCCCTTGGGTACGGCATGTTAAATAGCCTTACTAGCTCATCGCATTACATGTACAAAGTATGCCTTGACGTACTAGTTACATCACAATGGTGAATAAATGGTAGCGTCTGCTCATTACTTCATTTTTTCTGTTTCCTCACCGTAGTATGTATTACTCGTTGCACACGTACACTATGGTACGTACTGCTATGCCAGGGGCTTCATTACACCCCGCATCGCGGCAATAAAATTCCGAACACTTTTACAGTACAGTTCGGCACCCCGAACTTATAGCATTATATGCATCGGCTCCGAATCATGTCTTTGGTCAATAGTTGGGTTGCCCGGCTCCTGTGTTTACTACCTTACGTTCCGCTATATCGGCTTGGGTAGTAAAGGGAGAACTACTGCGATTGTGTCCCGGTTATTCCGGACGAGCACCTTAGTAGAGAAAGCCGAAAACTAACTGTCATGATGCGGCAAGAGCCGGTCAGCTGTTCGCGAGGTTCCAAATCGTTGGAGATTTTTCCGCTTCTTGCGAAGAATCGGTTCTTCCGGTTAGGCATGTATAACACCCCTAATTCGGCCTTCCGAACACCAGGGGCTTCGTCAACTTTATTCATTGTCAAAGTCCTATGGCTAAGTGAGGGCGGTAAAGGCCGCATAGTCTGATTGCCTTATTTATTGCGCTAAACACCTCCTTTAAGGACCAGAATATGGAGTAAAGAGTGTTTAGATTTATCCCGAACACCCCCGTACTATCTACGTGGGGGCAGAGGCCGACGACTGGTCAACCCTCAGATTTAATAAACGGCCGCACAGGAGGTAATATTTAAATCATAAACATTACACTACATACCATCATTGTTCCATATTACAGAACAAGGTAATATACATGTTCTCATGGGAATATAACATCCTTCAAACATTGCTCCACCACAAGGCGTGACCCCTCCAGAACACCGTCAAAATAGTGCTTGGGTCGACGATGCTCCTTGCCCTCCGGCGGTCCCTCGGCCATCAGCTTCTTGGCATCTAGCTTCGCCCAATGCGTCTTGACGCGGACAAATGCCATACGCGCACCTTCAATGCAGACCGACTGCTTCACGGCTTCGAGCCGCGGACAGACACTCACAAGCCGCTGCACAAGTCCGAAGTAGCTGCTACGTATAGGATCGGCTGGCCACAGCCGGACTATCAGGTCCTTCATGGCCAGCTCCGCCAACCTGTGCAGCTCGACCAACTGCTTTAGCTGGTCGTTGAAGGGCACGGGATGTTCGGATCCCAGATGTTGGAACCAGAATAGTTTCTCCATTGACATCCCTTCTTTGGCTCTGTAATACTAGGCAGCGTTTGATAAACTGTGCGGCAGATCCACAAACGCCCCTGGAAAATCCAAATTTAGGATAAGTACAAGGAAACTTTCTTCTATATACTTGCTATGCATGGTGAAAGACTTACCCGCTGTAATCTTCTTGTCCGCTTGAATTTCCTGGAGGGCACTCTGGGCTTCGGCTCGTGCATCCTGCGCGCTCTGGCGGGCCTTCGCCAATTCGGCCTCTTGCGCCTTACAATCGTGCTCCAGGGACTCAAATCTCTCTATCGCGCCCTGGAGCTGTTGCTGCGCCTCGCCAACCCGGGCCTCGTGCTTCTCGCGCGAGGCGCGTTCCTTGGCCGCTTTGTCCTCGGCCTCGGCTAGCGCCTTCTTCAGGGTTGCCACCTCCGTCGTGGCCCCTAATATAGTTTATGACACTTTAGTCCAGCCGGACTATTCATTTTTTCAAAATATACCCACGGGTTACTGCATACCTTGGCTATCCTCCAACTGCTTCTTCACGAGGCCGAGCTCCTCCTCGGCCCACTCCAGTTTCTGCTTCAGTCCAGAGACCTCCGCAGCATGAGCAGTGGCAGCCTGCAGCGATACCTGCTTATTCACATAGTCAACTCATGTTAGACTCCTGCAATATTTATTCTTGATCCTCTGTTCGGTTTTTCTTCCCGAACACCAAACAGAGCATCAGGGCCTACTGTCTATACTGTGATATTTTTCCTACAACCACATTACTTACCTCAAAGCATGTTAGAAGGCTAGTGTAGGCTTCGGTTAGTCCGCTTTTGACGAACTGAACCTTTTCTATTACCGTGTCCATAAGGACACGATGTTCATCTACGATAGAGGCGCCTCGTAGCGCCTCCAACAGATTATCTGCTGCCCCTGGTTGGACAGAGGTCACCGGTGGAATAGGCAAGTTCCCTCCTTGTGGAGAGTGCCATTCGCTGGACCCCGGAGCCATGTGGATCTCCGGAATGGTATCCGGCTGAGGCCCAAACGGAACTCGGGCCCCGTCATCAGTCTCCATGGGGACTTTCTTCCCCACGTGTTCAACGACTGAAGAATCGCCCTGGGGTACCACCCCGATGATCTCCGTGTTGGAAATATGCCCTAGAGGCAATAATAAAATGGTTATTATTGTATTTCCTTGTTCATGATAATTGTCTGTTGTTCATGCTATAATTGTATTAACTGGAAACCGTAATACATGTGTGAATACATAGACCACAACATGTCCCTAGTAAGCCTCTAGTTGACTAGCTCGTTGATCAATAGATGGTTATGGTTTCCTGACCATGGACATTGGATGTCATTGATAACGGGATCACATCATTAGGAGAATGATGTGATGGACAAGACCCAATCCTAAGCATAGCACAAGATCGTGTAGTTCGTTTGCTAGAGCTTTTCTAATGTCAAGTATCATTTCCTTAGACCATGAGATTGTGCAACTCCCGGATACCGTAGGAATGCTTTGGGTGTACCAAACGTCACAACGTAACTGGGTGGCTATAAAGGTGCACTACAGGTATCTCCGAAAGTGTCTGTTGGGTTGGCACGAATCGAGACTGGGATTTGTCACACCGTATGACGGAGAGGTATCTCTGGGTCCACTCGGTAATGCATCATCATAATGAGCTCAATGTGACTAAGGAGTTAGCCACGGGATCATGCGTTACGGTACGAGTAAAGTGACTTGCCGGTAACGATATTGAACAAGGTATTGGGATACGGATGATCGAATCTCGGGCAAGTAACGTACCGATTGACAAAGGGAATTGTATACGGGATTGATTGAATCCTCGACATCGTGGTTCATCCGATGAGATCATCGTGGAACATGTGGGAGCCAACATGGGTATCCAGATCCCGCTGTTGGTTATTGACCGGAGAGTCGTCTCGGTCATGTCTGCATGTCTCCCGAACCCGTAGGGTCTACACACTTAAGGTTCGGTGACACTAGAGTTGTAGAGATATTAGTATGCGGTTAACCGAAAGTTGTTCGGAGTCCCGGATGAGATCCCGGACGTCACGAGGAGTTCCGGAATGGTCTGGAGGTAAAGATTTATATATGGGAAGTCCTATTTTGGCCACCGGAAAATGTTCGGGATTTTTCGGTATTGTACCGGGAAGGTTCTAGAAGGTTCCGAAGTGGGGCCCACCTGCATGGGGGGACCCACATGAACGTGGGTAGTGGGGGCAAGGCCCCACACCCCTGGTCAAGGCGCACCAAGATCCCACCTTAGAAGGAATAAGATCATATCCCGAAGGGATAAGATCAAGATCCCTAAAAAAGGGGGATAACAATCGGTGGGGAAGGGAAATGATGGGATTTCTTTCCCCCACCTTTGCCAACGCCCCAATGGACTTGGAGGGCAAGAAACCAGCCCCCTCCACCCCTATATATAGTGGGGAGGCGCATGGGAGCAGCACCCCAAGCCCTGGCGCCTCCCTCTCCCTCCCGTGACACATCTCCCTCCTCCCGCAGCGCTTGGCGAAGCCCTGTTGGAATCCCGCTACTTCCACCACCTCGCCGTCGTGTTGCTGGATCTCCATCAACCTCTCCTCCCCCCTTTCTGGATCAAGAAGGAGGAGACGTCGCTGCTCCATACGTGTGTTGTACGCGAAGGTGCCGTCCGTTCGGCGCTAGGATCATCGGTGATTTGGATCACGACGAGTATGACTCCATCAACCCCGTTCTCTTGAACGCTTCTGCTCGCGATCTACAAGGGTATGTAGATGCACTCCTTCCCTCTCGTTGCTAGTAAACTCCATAGATTGATCTTGGTGATGCGTAGAAGATTTTGAATTTCTGCTACGTTCCCCAACAATGGCATCATGAGCCAGGTCTATGCGTAGATTCTATGCACGAGTAGAACAGAAAGTAGTTGTGGGTGATGATTTGTTCAATTTTCTTGCCGTTACTAGTTTTATCTTGATTCGGCGGCATTGTGGGATGAAGCGGCCCGGACCAACCTTACACGTACTCTCACGTGAGACAGGTTCCACCGACTGACATGCACTTGATGCATAAGGTGGCTAGCGGGTGTCTGTCTCTCCCACTTTAGTTGGATCAGATTCGATGAAAAGGGTCCTTATGAAGGGTAAATAGCAATTGGCATATCACCGTTGTGGCTTTTGCGTAGGTAAGAAACGTTCTTGCTAGAAACCCATAGCAGCCACGTAAAACATGCAACAACAATTAGAAGACGTCTAACTTGTTTTTGCAGGGTATGCTATGTGATGTGATATGGCCAAAAGGATGTGATGAATTATATATGTGATGTATGAGATTGATCATGTTCTTGTAATAGGAATCACGACTTGCATGTCGATGAGTATGACAACCGGCAGGAGCCATAGGAGTTGTCTTAATTTATTGTATGACCTGCGTGTCAATGAAAAACGCCATGTAATTACTTTACTTTATTGCTAACCGTTAGCCATAGTAGTAGAAGTAATAGTTGGCGAGACAACTTCATGAAGACACGATGATGGAGATCATGATGATGGAGATCATGGTGTCATGTCGGTGACGAAGGTGATCATGCCGCGCCTCGAAGATGGAGATCAAAAGGCGCAAGATGATATTGGCCATATCATGTCACTTTATGATTTGCATGTGATGTTTGTCATGTTTACATCTTATTTGCTTAGAACGACGGTAGCATAAATAAGATGATCCCTCACTAAAATTTCAAGAGATGTGTTCCCCCTAACTGTGCGCCGCTGCGAAGGTTCGTTGTTTCGAAGCACCATGTGATGATCGGGTGTGATAGATTCTAATGTTCGCATACAACGGGTGTTGACGAGCCTAGCATGTACAGACATGGCCTCGGAACACAAGCAAAACACTTAGGTTGACTTGACGAGCCTAGCATGTATAGACATGGCCTCGGAACACAAGAGACCGAAAGGTCGAACATGAGTCGTATAGTAGATACGATCAACATGGAGATGTTCACCGATGATGACTAGTCCGTCTCACGTGATGATCGGACACGGCCTAGTCGATTCGGATCATGTATCACTTAGATGACTAGAGGGATGTCTATCTAAGTGGGAGTTCATTAAATAATCAGATGAACTTAATTATCATGAACATAGTCAAAAGGTCTTTGCAAATAATGTCGTAGCTTACGCTTTAGTTCTACTAAGATATGTTCCTAGAGAAAATTTAGTTGAAAGTTGATAGTAGCAATTATGCGGACTGGGTCCGTAAACTGAGGATTGTCCTCATTGCTGCACAGAAGGCTTATGTCCTTAATGCACCGCTCGGTGTGCTGAACCTCGAGCATCGTTTGTGGATGTTGCGAACATCTGACATACACGTTTTGATGACTACGTGATAGTTCAGTGCGTAATGTTGAACGGTTTAAAATTGTGGCACCAAAGACGGTTTTGAAACGTCGCAGAACATATGAGATGTTCCAAAGACTAAAATTGGGATTTCAGACTAGTGCCCACGTCAAGAGGTATGAGACCTCTGACAAGTTTCTTAAGCCTGCAAACTAAGGGAGAAAAGCTCAATCGTTGAGCATGTGCTCAGATTGTCTGAGTACTACAATCACTTGAATCGAGTGGGAGTTAATCTTCCAGATGAGATAGTGATGGTTCTCCATAGTCACTGCCACCAAGCTATTAGAGCTTCGTGATGAACTATAACATATCAGGGATAGACATGATGATCCTTGAGCAACTCGCGATGTTTGACACCGCGAAAGTAGAAATCAAGTAGGAGCATCAATTGTTGATGGTTAGTAAAACCACTAGTTTCTAGAAGGGCAAGGGCAAGAAGGGATACTTCATGAAATGGCAAATCAGTTGCTGCTCTAGTGAAGAAACCCAAGGTTGAACCCAAACTCGAGACTAAGTGCTTCTGAAATGAGGGGAACGGTCACTGAAGCAGAACTACCCTAGATACTTCGTAGATGAGAAGGCTGGCAAGGTCGACAGAAGTATATTGGATATACATTATATTAATGTGTACTTTACTAGTACTCCTAGTAGCACCAGGGTATTAGATACCGGTTCGGTTGCTAAGTGTTAGTAACTCGAAATAAAAGCTGCGGAATAAACGGAGACTAGCTAAAGGTGAGATGACGATATGTGTTTCCAAGGTTGATGTGATCAAGCATCGCATGCTCCCTCTACCATCGAGATTGGGGTTAAACCTGAATAATTATTATCTGGTGTTTGCGTTGAGCATAGACATGATTGGATTATGTTTATCGCAATACGGTTATTCATTAAAGGAGAATAATGGTTACTCTGTCTATTTGAATAATACCTTCAATGGTCTGCACCGAAAATGAATGGTTTATTGAATCTCGATCGTAGTGATACACATGTTCATGCCAAAAGATATAAGATAGTAATGATAGTACCACATACTTGTGGCACTGCCACTTGAGTCATATTGGTATAAAACGCATGAAGAAGCTCCATGTTGATGGATCTTTGGACTCACTCGTTTTTGAAAAGATTGAGACATGCGAACCATGTCTATTAGTATATATGCATGAAGAAAGTCTATAGATGGATCATTTGGACTCACTTGATTTTGAATCACTTGAGACATGCAAATCATACCACATGGGCAAGATGACTAAAAGGCCTCGTTTTCAGTAAGATGGAACAAGAGAGCAACTTGTTGGAAGTAATACATTTGATGTGTGCAGTCCAATGAGTGCTGAGGCACGCAGTGGATATCGTTATGTTCTTACTTCACAGATGATTTGAGTAGATGCTGAGAATATTTACTTGATGAAACACAAGTCTGAATTATTGAAAGGTTCAAGTAATTTCAGAGTGAAGTTCAAGATCGTCGTGACAAGAGGATAAAATGTCTGTGATATGATCATAGAGATGAATATCTGAGTTACGAGTTTGACACACAATTAAGAAATTGTGGAAATTGTTTCACGACTAATACCGCCTGGAACACCATATTGTGATGGTGTGTCCGAACATCATAACTGCACCCTATTGGATATGGTGCATACCATGATGTCTCTTATCGAATTACAACTATCGTTTATGGGTTAGGCATTAGAGACAACCGCATTCACTTTAAATAGGGCACCACGCAATTCTGTTGAGACGACACCATATGAACTATGGTTTAGAGAAACCTAAGCTGTCGTCTCTTAAAAGTTTGGGGCTGCGACGCTTATGTGAAAAAGTTTCAGGGTGATAAGCTCGAACCCAAAGCGAATAAATGCATCTTCATAGAATACCCAAAACAGTTGGGTATACCTCCTATTTCAGATCTGGAAGCAAAAGTGATTGTTTCTAGAAACGGGTCATTTCTCGAGGAAAAGTTTCTCTCGAAAGAATTGAGTGGGAGGATGGTGGAGACTTGATGAGGTCATTGAACCGTCACTTCAACTAATGTGTAGCAGGGCACAGGAAGTTGTTCCTGTGGCACCTACACCAATTGAAGTGGAAGCTTATGATAGTGATCATGAAACTTTAGATCAAGTCACTACCAAACCTCATAGGATGACAAGGATGCGTACTACTTCAGAGTGGTACGTAATCCTGTCTTGGAAGTCATGTTGCTAGACAACAATGAACCTAGGAGCTATGGAGAAGCGATGGTGGGCCCGGATTCCGACGAATGGCTTGAGGCCATAAAATCCGAGAGGATCCATGTATGAAAACAAAGTATAGACTTTGAAAGAACTACTTGATGGTCGTAAGGCTGTTGGGTACAGATGGATTTTAAAGGGAAGACAGACAATGATGGTAAGTGTCACCATTAAGAAAGCTCGGCTTGTCGTTAAGATGTTTTCCGGCAAGTTCAAGGAGTTGACTGCGACGAGACTTTCTCACTCGTAGCGATGCTAAGAGTCTATTAGAATTATATTAGCAGTTACTGCATTATTTATGAAATCTTGCAGATAGGATGTCAAAACATTGTTTCCTCGACGATTTTCTTGAGGAAAGGTTGTATGTGATACAACCAGAAGGTTTTGTCAATCCTGAAAGATGCTAACAAGTATGCAAAGCTCCAGCAATCCTTCTAAGGATTGGAGTAAGCATCTCGGAGTTGGAATGAACGCTTTGATGAGATGATCAAAGATTTTGGGTTTATACAAGGTTCATGAGAAACTTGTATTTCCAAATAAGTGAGTGGGAGCACTATAGAATTTTTTGATGAGTATATGTTGTTAACATATTGTTGATCAGAAATGATGTAGAATTTCTGGAAAGCATCCAGGGTTATTTGAAAAGTGTTTTTAATGGAAAACCTGGATTAAGCTACTTGAACATTGAGCATCAAGATCTATAAGGATAGATCAAAAACGCTTAATAGTACTTTCAAATGAATACATACCGTGACAAGATTTTGAAGGAGTTCAAAATAGATCAGCAAAGAAGGAGTTCTTGGCTGTGTTACAAGGTGTGAGTATTGAGTAAGACTCAAGACCTGACCACGGCAGAAGAGAGAGAAAGGACGAAGGTCGTCCCCTATGCTTTAGACGTAGGCTCTATAGTATGCTATGCTGTGTACCGCACCTGAAGTGTGCCTTGCCATGAGTTAGTCAAGGGGTACAATAGTGATCCGGGAATGGATCACATGACAGCGGTCGAACTTATCCTTAGTATCTAGTGGACTAAGGAATTTTCTCGATTATGGAGGTGGTAAAACAGTTCGTCGTAAAGGGTTACGTCCATGCAAACTTTGACACTAATCCGGATGACTCTGAGTAGTGCACTGGATTCGTATAGTAGAGCAGTTATTTGGAATAGCTCCAAGTAGCGCGTGGTTGCTGCATCTACAAGATGACATAGAGATTTGTAAAGCACACACGGGTCTGAATGTTGCAGACCCGTTGACTAAAACCTCTCTCGTAAGCATAACATGATCAAACCCTAGAACTCATTGAGTGTTAATCACATGGTGATGTGAACTAGATTATTGACTCTAGTAAACTCTTGGGTATTAGTCACATGGCGATGTGAACTTTGAGTGTTAATCACATGTTGATGTGAACTAGATTATTGACTCTAGTGCAAGTGGGAGACTGTTGGAAATATGCCCTAGAGGCAATAATAAAATGGTTACTATTGTATTCCTTGTTCATGATAACTGTCTGTTGTTCATGCTATAATTGTATTAACTGGAAACCGTAATACATGTGTGAATACATAGACCACAACATGTCCCTAGTAAGCCTCTAGTTGACTAGCTCGTTGATCAATAGATGGTTATGGTTTCCTGACCATGGACATTGGATGTCATTGATAACGGGATCACATCATTAGGAGAATGATGTGATGGACAAGACCCAATCCTAAGCATAGCACAAGATCGTGTAGTTCGTTTGCTAGAGCTTTTATAATGTCAAGTATCATTTCCTTAGACCATGAGATTGTGCAACTCCCGGATACCGTAGGAATGCTTTGGGTGTACCAAACGTCACAACGTAACTGGCTGGCTATAAAGGTGCACTACAGGTATCTCCGAAAGTGTCTGTTGGGTTGGCACGAATCGAGACTGGGATTTGTCACTCCGTATGACGGAGAGGTATCTCTGGGCCCACTCGGTAATGCATCATCATAATGAGCTCAATGTGACTAAGGAGTTAGCCACGGGATCATGCGTTACGGTACGAGTAAAGTGACTTGCCGGTAACGATATTGAACAAGGTATTGGGATACGGACGATCGAATCTCGGGCAAGTAACGTACCGATTGACAAAGGGAATTGTATGCGGGATTGATTGAATCCTCGACATCGTGGTTCATCCGATGAGATCATCGTGGAACATGTGGGAGCCAACATGGGTATCCAGATCCCGCTGTTGGTTATTGACCGGAGAGTCGTCTCGGTCATGTCTGCATGTCTCCCGAACCCGTAGGGTCTACACACTTAAGGTTCGGTGACGCTAGAGTTGTAGAGATATTAGTATGCGGTTAACCGGAAGTTGTTCGGAGTCCCGGATGAGATCCCGGACGTCACGAGGAGTTCCGGAATGGTCCGGAGGTAAAGATTTATATATGGGAAGTCCTATTTTGGCCACCGGAAAATGTTCGGGATTTTTCGGTATTGTACCGGGAAGGTTCTAGAAGGTTCCGAAGTGGGGCCCACCTGCATGGGGGGACCCACATGAACGTGGGTAGTGGGGGCAAGGCCCCACACCCCTATTCAAGGCGCACTAAGATCCCACCTTAGAAGGAATAAGATCATATCCCGAAGGGATAAGATCAAGATCCCTAAAAAAGGGGGATAACAATCGGTGGGGAAGGGAAATGATGGGATTTCTTTCCCCCACCTTTACCAACGCCCCAATGGACTTGGAGGGCAAGAAACCAGCCCCTCCACCCCAATATATAGTGGGGAGGCACATGGGAGCAGCACCCCAAGCCCTGGCGCCTCCCTCTCCCTCCCGTGACACATCTCCCTCCTCCCGCAGCGCTTGGCGAAGCCCTGTTGGAATCCCGCTACTTCCACCACCACGCCGTCGTGCTACTGGATCTCCATCAACCTCTCCTCCCCCTTGCTGGATCAAGAAGGAGGAGACTTCGCTGCTCCATACGTGTGTTGAACGCGGAGGTGCCGTCCGTTCGGCGCTAGGATCATCGGTGATTTGGATCACGACGAGTACGGCTCCATCAACCCCATTCTCTTGAACGCTTCCGCTCGCGATCTACAAGGGTATGTAGATGCACTCCTTCCCTCTCGTTGCTAGTAAACTCCATAGATTGATCTTGGTGATGCGTAGAAAATTTTGAATTTCTGCTACGTTCCCCAACACTCCGGAAGCTCCCCCCAGTTGGGGAAGGTCTTTTGCGACACCACCTCGTCATCACCCTTGGGAGACACAGAATGAGCAGGTGGCGGAGACATGCTAGCCATCTCCTCTGAGTCTTGCGATTCTTCTGTCGAGGATCACGGGGAGCCGTCGCGCGCCGGACTGTAATAACATGGTTTAAGGTATATCAATATCATAGACCAGAAAGGCCAGACGTTTTCGGATTCTGGTACTTACGAGGCGGCCTGTGGTTTGGTCCGATGAGGTCGCTCCGGACTGCTATCAACATCCCACACGGATTTATCCGCGAGGGAGCCTCTAACCCTCTTGGGCGCTTTCACCCCGGACTTGTGGGGGCCGCTCTTTTCCTCCTCCCCACTTCGGGTGGGGAGTCGTTTTCTTCTTCCTCTTCGTCGTCAGACGGAGAGGAAGTCTCGCTTCCGGACGTCTCGTCCGGAGTGCTTCTCCGGTGAAGGCCCTTCTTGGCTCCTTGGGCCGCCTTCTTAGCCATCTTCTCCGGCACCTCATAAGGCGCAGGGAACAACATTTTCTCCAGTAATGGAAATTCTTGGTCCTCGGGGAGCGGAGCCGGACAGTTGTTCTCCTTGGCCAACTTGATCCAGGCCTGAAAATAGGGGAAGGAAGCTTAAATTTCCTCTCGAAATATGCTAGTAGGGGGTACTCCTTGTAAACATTAAAGGAACTAACCGGGTTGGGCTGGCGTTTTAAGCTAAGCCCGTGGTCTTCGGTCGTAGGCGGTGGCATCTCGCCGGCCTTGAAGAGCACCTTCCAGATTTCTTCGTGCGTCGTGCCGAAGAGCTCTAGTAGCGTCTGGTTCTTGGCCGGATCGAACTCCCACAAATGACATGTCCGGCGTTGGCATGGAAGAACCCGACGAATAAGCATGACCTGGACCACGTTGACGAGCTTGATTTTCCTGTCTATCATGTTCTGGATGCATGTCTGGAGCCCAGTCAGCTCATCCGAAGGACCCCAGGTTAGGCCCCTCTTGCCAGGAGGTGAGCCGCATCAGGATTCCGGACCAGAATTCGGGGACCGCCTCCTAGTCAGCGTCGCGTGGCTCGGTGATGTAGAACCACCCCGATTGCCACCCCTTCACCGTCTCCGCAAATGAGCCTTCGGGCCAGGTGACGTTGGGCATCTTGCCCACCATAGCGCCTCCGCACTCTGCTTGTTGGCCGTGCACTACTTTCGGCCTCACATTGAAGGTCTTTAGCCACAGGCCGAAGTGAGGCGGGATGCGGAGAAAGGCCTCACAAACGACGATAAATGCCAAAATATTGAGGATAAAGTTGGGGGCTAGGTCATGAAAATCCAGCCCGTAGTAAAACATCAACCCACGGACGAATGGATGAAGAGGGAACCCCAGCCCACGGACAAAATGTGTAAGAAACATGACCCTCTCGTGGGGCTCGGGAGTAGGGACGATCTGTCCCTTGGCCGGGAGTCGATGAGCGATCTCCTTGGCCAGATATCGGGCCTCCCGAAGCTCCTTGATATCCTTCTTCTTGACGGACGAGGCCATCCACTTACCCCCAGCTCTGGATCCGGACATCTTTGGGGTGCTCTCTCGAACAAGGGAAAAGCAAAGGCTTGGGCGCTGGAGCTCAGGGATGGAAGGGCTGAGGAGGAACCGAGGTGTGGGTAAAGAAAGGGTATCCTTACCCCCTTATAAAGGCCATGAATGTCAAGCGCCTCCCCACTCGCCTTAAACTCGCCTATTCCCAAGGGCCGTGCAAACGGCGCGGTTTGGGTTACCCACGCCCGCGTTGATGAGAATCCCGCAATAAGGGGAACACGATCTCTGCTTCGACAAGACGTGCCAATGGCAACCACGTCTTGGAACGTGGAATGGCAGAAGGAAAACGGTTCGAAATTATGACCGGTCAGACGTGATGTCATGTTGTAAAAGCTGTCAGCGGATAGAACTCGTGTAAAATATATGTATTCTCTCTGTGGTTGAGTGTGGTGTGCGAAACAGGTCCGGATACGATCATCGCATCCGAAGACTATTTGGGAGTCCGGAATAAGGGGAACCCGCCTTGCAATGCCGAAGACAATCTACGCGCCGGACTCCTCGTCATTGAAGCCAGGTTCAGGGGCTACTGAGGGAGTCCTGGACTAAGGGGTCCTCGGGCGTCCGGCCTGTTATCCATGGGCCGGACTGATGGGCTGTGGAGATATGAAGGCCGAAGATTATACCCATGTCCATATTGGACTCTACTTGGCGTGGAAGGCAAGCTAGGCGACCGACTATGAAGATTCCTTCTTATGTAACCGACCCCATGTAACCCTAGATCTCTCCGGTGCCTATATAAACCGGAGAGTATAGTCCGGATACGGATACTCATTACCTTATTCACATAGGCTAGACTACTAGGGTTTAGCCATTACGATCTCGTGGTAGATCAACTCTTGTAACACTCATATTCATCAAGATCAATCAAGCAAGAAGTAGGGTATTACCTCCATAGAGAGGGCCCGAACCTGGGTAAACATCATGTCCCCCGTCTCCTGTTACCATCGATCCTAGACACACAGTTCGGGAGCCCCTACCCGAGATCCGCCGGTTTTGACACCGACACTCCTTTATATACGGGGGAGGGGGCACCCCATAGACACACAAGTTGATCTTTTAGCCGCGTGCGGTGCCCCCCTCCATAGTTACACACCTCGGTCATATCGTCGTAGTGCTTAGGCGAAGCCCTGCGCCCGTAACTTCATCATCACCGTCCATACACCGTCGTGCTGACGGAACTCTCCCTCGGCCTCAAATGGATCAAGAGTACGAGGGACGTCATCGAGCTGAACATGTGCTGAACACGGAGGTGCCGTACGTTCGGTGCTAGGAACGGTCGGATCTTGAAGACGTACGACTACATCAATCGCGTTGATATAAGGCTTCCGCTTTCGGTCTACGAGGGTATGTGGACACACTCTCCCCACTCATTGCTGTGCATCACCTAGATAGATCTTGCGTGATCATAGGATTTTTTTGAAATTACTGCGTTTCCCAACAATTCCCTCCTCGGGGCCGCATGGGATGAGCTCGGGGTCGATGGACTAGAGATGAAGGACTCGGATCTGTTGCCCATCATGCCGGAGAAGGCTAGACAAGAGGTTGGGCAGCGGAGGAGAGTGGAGTGAAGCGGCTAGGATTAGGTACGGCGAGTGGATGGGGAGGAATATATGTGAGGTTGGGTGGGCCAGCTGTAGGAAATATGCCCTAGAGGTAATAATAAAGTTCTTATTTTATATTTCCTTATATCATGATAACTTTTTATTATTCATGCTAGAGTTGTATTAACCGTAAACTTGATACATGTGTGGATACATAGACAAAACACCGTGTCCCTAGTAAGCCTCTACTAGACTAGCTCGTTAATCAAAGATGGTTAAGTTTCCTAACCATAGACATGTGTTGTCATTTGCTGAAAGGGATCACATCATTAGGAGAATGATGTGATGGACAAGACTCATTGATAAAGAGTGAAGAACCCAACGAGGAGCTAAAGGTAGAACAAATATTCCCTCAAGTTCTATCGACCACCGATACAACTCTACGCACGCTTAACGTTCGCTTTACCTAGAACAAGTATGAAACTAGAAGTACTTTGTAGGTGTAATGGGATAGGTTTGCAAGAATATAAAGAGCACGTAAATAAATTCTAGGGGCTGTTTAGATAAAGACACAATAAAATTATCATAGCGAGTGTGGAAAAGTGGTGGTAGGAGTTGCGAAATTGTCCCTAAGCAATTGACTACTTTACTAGACTGACAGCAAGTTTTATGTGGGAGAGGCCACTGCTAGCATGTCATCCCTGACTTGGAATTCTATGCACTTATGATTGGAACTATTAGCAAGCATCCGCAACTACTAACGTTCATTAAGGTAAAACCCAACCATAGCATTAAGATATATTGGTCCCCCTTCAATCCCGTATGCATCAATTTCTATGCTAGGTTGAAGCTTCTCTCACTCTTGCCCTCCAATACATAGTCTTATCAACATACGACTAACCCTATGGTGTGATCCACGCGCACGCTCATATGATGGGCACCAAAGGACAACAACATAACCACAAGCAAATTAAGCCAATCATAGCAATTCACCAATTACCGATAGGACAACGAAAATCTACTCAGACATCATAGGATGGCAACACATCATTGGATAATAATATGAAGCATAAAGCACCATGTTCAAGTAGAGGGTACATCGGGTTGCGGGAGAGTGGACCGTTGTACAAAGATGGTGGAAGGTGATGAAGGTGTTGGTGAAGATGACGGAGGTGTTGGTGTAGATTGCGGAGACAATAATGGCCCCGGTGGCACTCAGGCGCCATTGGGAGAGAGAGGGAGAAGGCCCCCTCCTTCTTCTTCTTCCTTGACCTTCTCCCTAGGTGGGAGAAGGATTCTCCCTCTGGTCCATGGCCTTCATGGCGGCGGAGGGGCGAGAGCCCCTCCGAGATTGGATCTCTCTCTCTGTTTCCTTCTGTTTCTGCGCTCCCTGATTCTGGCCTTTCACCGTTTCTTATATTCCCGGAGATCCGTAACTCCGATTGGGTTGAAATTTGGACACATTTTTTATCTGGATATTGGCTTTCTTGCTGCGAAAGAGGGGCACCAACCGCCTTACGGGGTGTCCACGAGGGTCAGGGGGCGCCCCCTGCCTCGTGGCCCCCTCGGGCATCGTATCGCGCTGATTCTTCTTCCCAAAAATCACATATATTCCAAAAAAATCTGCGTCAGTTTTTATCCCCTTTGGACTCCGTTCGATATGGATTTTCTGCGAAACAAAAAAACATGCAACAAACAGGAACTGGCACTAGGCACTGGATCAATATGTTAGTCCCAAAAATAGTATAAAAAGTTGCCAAAAGTATATGAAAATTGTATAATATTGGCATGGAAAAATAAAAAATTATAGATACGACGGAGATGTATCAGCATCCCCAAGCTTAATTCCTGCTCGTCCTCGAGTAGGTAAATGATAAAAAAGATAATTTTTGATGTGTAATGCTACCTAGCATAATCTCGATCATGTAATCTAATCATCGCATGAATAATAAGACAGAGGTGATTCAAAGCAATAGTCTATCATTTGACATTAAGACAATAATATTTCAAGCATACTAATAAAGCAATCATGTCTTTTCGAAATAACATGACCAAAGAAAGTTATCCCTACAAAATCATATAGTCTGGCTATGCTCCATCTTAATCACACAAAATATTCAAATCATGCACAATCCCGATGACAAGCCAAGGAATTGTTTCATACTTTTGACGTCCTCAAACCTTTTCAACTTTCACGCAATACATGAGCGTGAGCCATGGACATAGCACTATAGGTGGAATAGAATATGATGGTGGAGGTTGTGTGGAGAAGACAAAAAGGAGAAAGTCTCACATCGACGCGGCTAATCAACGGGCTATGGAGATGCCCATCAATTGATGTCAATGTGAGGAGTAGGGATTACCATGCAACGGATGCACTAGAGCTATAAGTGTATGAAAGCTCAAACTGAAACTAAGTGGGTGTGCATCCAACTTGCTTGCTCATGAAGACCTAGGGTATTTGAGGAAGCCCATCGTTGGAATATACAAGCCAAGTTCTATAATGAAAATTCCCACTAGTATATGAAAGTGATAACTCAAGAGACTCTCTATATGAAGAACATGGTGCTACTCTGAAGCAAAAGTGTGGTAAAAGGATAGTAAAATTGTCCCTTCTCTCTTTTCTCTCATTTTTTTGTTTTTTTGTTTTTGTAGGCTTCTTTGGCCTCTCTCTTTTTTTTGGGGGGGGGGCTTCTTTGGCCACTTTTATTTTGATAACCTCACATGGGACAATGTTCTAATAATGATGATCATCGCACTTTTATTTACTTAGAACTCAATATTACAACTCGATATCTAGAACAAAGATATGACTCTATATGAATGCCTCCGGCGGTGTACCGGGATGTGCAATGATCTAGCGTAGCAAAGATATCAAAAAAGGACAAGCCATGAAAATATCATGCTAGCTATCTTATGATCATGCAAAGCAATATGACAACGAATGCTCAAGTCATGTATATGAAGATGATGGAAGTTGCATGGCAATATATCTCGGAATGGCTATGGAAATGACATGATAGGTAGGTATGGTGGCTATTTTGAGGAAGATATAAGGAGGCTTATGTGTGATAGAGAGTATCGTATCACGGGGTTTGGAGGCACCGACGAATTTTGCACCAACTCTCGTGGTGAGAAAGGGCAATGCATGGTACCGAAGAGGCTAGCAATGATGGAAGGGTGAGAGTGCGTATAATCCATGGACTCAACATTAGTCATAAAGAACTCACATACTTATTGCAATAATCTATTAGTCATTGAAAAAAGTACTATGCGCATGCTCCTAGGGGGGTAGATTGGTAGGAAAAGACCATCGCTCGTCCCCGACCGCCACTCATAAGGAAGACAATCAATAAATACCTCATGCTCCAACTTTGTTACATAATGGTTCACCATACGTGCATGCTACGGGAATCACAAACTTCGACACAAGTATTTCTACAATCCACAACTACCCACTAGCATGACTCTAATATCACCATCTTTATATCACAAAACTATTGCAAGGAATCAAACATATCATATTCAGTGATCGACAAGTTTTATGTAGGATTTTATGACTAACCATGTGAATGACCAATTCTTGTCATCTCTCTAAATAGATATAAGTGAGGCAAGAGAGTTTAATTCTTTCTACAAAAGATATGCCCACGCTCTAACAAATATAAGTGAAGCAAAAGAGCATTCTACAAATGGCGGTTTTCTATGTGTAGGGAAACAGGCAATCCATACTTAAAATGATATAAGTGAAGCACATGAAGCATTCTATAATGCCATACTCAAAAGATATAAGTGAAGTGCAATGAGATTTCTATAAATCAACCATGGACTATCTCATACCAGCATGGTGCATCAAAGAAAAGTGAAAACTAAATGCAAAAGATGCTCCAAGATTTGCACATATCACATGAACGAAACCGAAAACATACCAATACTTGTTGAAGAAAGATGGGATGCCTTCCGGGGCATCCCCAAGCTTGGATGCTTGAGTCTCCTTGAATATTTACTTGGGGTGCCTTGGGAATCCCCAAGCTTGAGCTCTTGCCTCTCCTCCTTCTCCTCATATCGAGACCTCCTCGATCTTTGATCACTTCATCCACACAAAACTCAACAGAAAGCTCGGTAATATCCGTTAGTATAATAAGGCAAATCACTACTCTAAGTATTGTTGCAAACCAATTCATATTTTGTTTTTGCATTGTAGCTACTGTAATATAACTTTTCCATGGCTTAATCCATTGATATAAATCGATAGTTTCATCAAAACAAGCAAACTATGCATCAAAAACAGAATGTGTCTGAAACAGGACAGTCTGTAGTAATCTGAACATTCACCATACTTCTGGTACTCCAAAAATTCTGAAACAATTAGGAAAACTAAACAATTTGTATAGAAAGACAGTGCAAAAAGTTTCAGAACCATTTGACGTTCCAGTAAAAAATGTAAAATCGCGCACTACAGCCAAAGTTTCTGTTTTGCACCGCACCAACCAACAAGCAATCTAAACATCCTAAAGGCAAACCTTGGCACATTATTTTTATGATACAATGGATTTGTACTTTATAAAAGCAGTTTCATCTTTTTCATCCAATGAGCTCACAGTTTCATCAATTTCTTCTTCCATGGACTCCTGCAAAATATTAGTCTCTTGTTGGACAGCGGAGGAGTCCTCAATATATGGTTTAACATAGGCATTAGAAGCATAATTATCATAACAATATTCAAGTATGGCAAAAAAATTAGATTTGTAAAGAGTAGCATCATACTTTTCAATCAAAGAAGCGATTTCATAAGCACCCTTAAAAGCAACAAATTCTTCAATTTGTTGAACATCATAGTAATTATAAACACCCTTAGCATACGAAGATACGATTCCATTATCACTAAACTCACATTGGTAGGGAAGGTGTTTCTTAGGGTTTTCAGAACAACAAGTAACATCATATATTTCACATAAATTCCAAGCATAGCATTGCAAACGATGAATTTGATCCAGTAAAAGTTTCCCTTTTTCAGATATGCGGTGTCACACATAACAAGTATGCTCACCTAAAGATTTTCCCTCAACTAAGCTAGTTGGGATTTCAGCACGAGCACATAGGGATCAAAGATGATCCAAGTAAAAAGCTTCAGGAGTGTGATAGATTTTGAGTGGTTCTTCAACCATTGATTCAGTAGGTACCACTATTTTTTTTTGGTATTTTGCGTTTCCTACCCATAACTAAAGATATAAAACAAGAGCACAAAATAAAAACTACTTAGTGATAAAACAAACAAGCACACACGAGAATATTCACCCCACGCTATAACTCCCCGGCAATGGCGCCAGAAAAAGATCTTGATAACACACAAGTATAGGGGATCAATTGTAGCCTCTTTCGATAAGTAAGAGTGTAGAACTCAACGAGGATCTAAAGGAAGAACAAATATTCCCTCAAGTTCTATCGACCACCGATACAACTCTACGCACGCTTAACGTTGGCTTTACCTAGAACAAGTATGAAACTAGAAGTACTTTGTAGGTGTAACGGGATAAGTTTGCAAGAATATAAAGAGCATGTAAATAAATTATAGGGGCTGTTTAGATAAAGACACAATAAAATTATTATAGCGAGTGTGGAAAAGTGGTGGTAGCAGTTGCGACATTGTCCGTAAGCAATTGACTACTTTACTAGACTGATAGCAAGTTTTATGTGGGAGAGGCCACTGCTAGCATGTCATCCATGACCTGGAATTATATGCACTTATGATTGGAACTATTAGCAAGCATCCGCAACTACTAACGTTCATTAAGGTAAAACCCAACCATAGCATTAAGATATATTGGTCCCCCTTCAATCCCGTATGCATCAATTTGTATGCTAGGTTAAAGCTTCTGTCACTCTTGTCCTCCAATACATAGTCTTATCAACATACAACTAACCCTATGGTGTGATCCACACGTGCGCTCATATGATGGGCACCAAAGGACAGCAACATAACCACAAGCAAATTAAACCAATCATAGCAATTCACCAATTACCGATAGGACAACGATAATCTACTCAGACATCATAGGATGGCAACACATCATTGGATAATAATATGAAGCATAAAGCACCATTCAAGTAGAGGGTACAGCGGGTTGCGGGAGAGTGGACCGTTGTAGAAAGATGGGGGAAGGTGATGAAGATGTTGGTGTAGATTGCGGTGACGATGATGGCCCTGGTGGCACTCCGGCACCACCTGGAGAGAGAGGGAGAGGGCCCCCTCCTTCTTCTTCCTTGACCTTCTCCCTAGGTGGGAGAAGGGTTCTCCCTCTGGTCCATGGCCTCCATGGCGGCGGAGGGCGAGAGCCCCTCCGAGATTGGGTCTCTCTCTCTCTCTCTCTCTCTCTCTCTCTCTCTCTCTCTCTCTCTCTCTCTCTCTCTGTTTCCTTCTGTTTCTGCGCTCCCTGATTCTAGGCTTTCACCGTTTCTTATATTCCTGGAGATCCGTAACTCCGATTGGGTTGAAACTTGGACACGATTTTTATCTGGATATTGGCTTTCTTGCGGCGAAAGAAGGGCACCAACCTCCTTACGGGGTGTCCATGAGGGTCAGGGGTGCGCCCCCTGCCTCGTGGCCCCCTCGGGCATCATATCACATTGATTCTTCTTCCCAAAAATCACATATATTCCAAAAAAATCTCCGTCAGTTTTTATCCCGTTTGGACTCCATTTGATATGGATTTTCTGCGAAACAAAAAAACATGCAACAAACAAGAACTGGCACTGGGCACTGGATCAATATGTTAGTCCCAAAAATAGTATAAGAAGTTTGCCAAAAGTATATGAAAGTTGTATAATATTGGCAAGGAACAATCAAAAATTATAGATACGACGGAGATGTATCACCCATCCGTTAGCTTGGCATAATGATCGTTCAGTTTTATTGCTATAGATTTCTTCATGTCATATACATATTCCTTTGACTATCAGATTATGTAACTCCCGGATACCGGAGGAATGCCTTGTGTGCTATCAAATGTCACAACATAATTGGTTGATTATAAAGATGCTCTACAAGTATCTCCGAAGGTGTTTGTTGGGTTGGCATAGATGGAGATTTGGATTTGTCACTCCAAGTATCAGAGAGGTATCTCTGGGCCCTCTCGGTAATGCACATCATAAATAATCCTTGCAAGCAATGTGACTAATGAGTTAGTTTCGGGATGATGCATTATGGAGCGAGTAAATAGACTTACCGGTAACGAGATTGAACTAGGTATGAAGATACCAACGACCAAATCTCGGGCAAGTAACATACCGATGACAAAGGGAATAACGTACGTTGTCATTACGGTACGACCGATAATGATCTTCGTATAATATGTGGGAACCAATATGAGCATCCAGGTTCCGCTGTTGGTTATTGACCGGAGAAGTGTCTCGGTCATGTCTACATAGTTCTCAAACCCGTAGGGTCCGCACGCTTAATGTTCGATGACGATTTTGTATTATATGAGTTATGTGATTTGGTGACCGAATGTTGTTCGGAGTCCCAGTTGAGATCACGGACATGACGAGGAGTCTCGAAATGGTAGGGAGGTAAAGATTCATATATATAGGACGATTATTCGGACACCGGAATTTTTTCGGGGGTACCGGGTACGTATCGGGTCAACGGAAGGGGCTCCGGGCACCCCCCCCGGCAAAGATATGGGCCTTATTGGGCCAAGGGCGGGACAGACCAGCCCCTAGTGGGCTGGTGCACCCCCATATAGGCCAAGTAGGAGTAGAAGGAAGGAGGGGAAGGGAGAAAGGAAAGGGGAGGATTCAGCCTCCCCCTTTTCCTTCTCTCCCCCTCTCTTTCCTTCCCCCTCCGACACTAATGAAAGGGGGAAGGCCAACTTGTGGGAGGCGCCCAAGTAGGATTACTCCTACTTGGGGCGCCCCTTGCTGCCCCTCTCCCTCTCCCACCTATATATATGTGGGGGGCACCGCTAGAACACACAACATTGATTCCTAGCCCTGTGCGGCGCCCCCCTCCACAGTTTACGCCTCCGGTCATATTCACGTAGTGCTTAGGTGAAGCCCTGCGCGGATCACTTCACCATCACCGTCACCACGCCATCGTGCTAACGGAACTCTCCCTCGACACTTTTCTGGATCAAGAGTTCGAGGGACGTCATCGAGCTGAACGTGTGCAGAACTCGGAGGTGCCGTACGTTTGGTGCTTGATCGGTCAGAATGGAAGAAGTTCGACTACATCAACCGCGTTGTCAAACGCTTCCACTTTCGATCTATGAGGGTACATAGACACACTCTCCCCCTCTCGTTGGAATGCATCTCCTAGATAGGTCTTGCGTGAGAGTAGGAATTTTTTTTAAAATTGCATGCTACGTTCCCCAAGAGTGGCATCTGAGCCAGGTCTATGCGTAGATGATATGCACGAGTAGAACACAAGGAGTTGTGGGCGGTGACAGTCATACTGCTTCCCACCAATGTCTTATTTTGATTCAGCGGTATTGTTGGATGAAGCGGCCCGAACCAACCTTACATGACCACGGAGACCGGTTCCACCGACAGACATGCAACTAGTTTTGCATAAAGGTGACTGGCGGGTGTCTGTCTCTCCAACTTTAGTTGAATCGAATTTGACTACGACCAATCCTTGTTGAAGGTTAAAACAGCAAACTTGACGAAACACAGTTGGGGTTTTGATGCCTAGGTAAGAACGGTTCTTACTAGAAGCCCGTAGCAGCCACGTAAAACTTGCAACAACAAAGTAGTGGACGTCTAACTTTTTTTGTAGGGCATGTTGTGATGTCATATGGTCAAGACATGATGTGATATACGTTATTGTATGAGATGATCATGTTTTGTAAAAGTTATCGGCAACTGGTAGGAGCCTTATGGTTGTCGCTTTATTGTGTGAAATGCAATCGCCATGTAATGGATTTACTTTATCACTATGCGTTAGCGATACTTGTAGAAGCAATAGTTGGTGAGATGACAACGACGCTACGATGAAGATCAAGGTGTCAAGTCAGTGACGATGGAAATCATGACGGTGCTTTGGAGGTGGAGATCAAAGGCACAAGATGATGATGGCCATATCATGTCACATATTTTGATTGCATGTGATGCTTATCTTTTATGCATCTTGTTTTAATTAGTACGCGGGTAGCATTATAAGATGATCCCTTACTAAAATTTCAAGGTATAAGCGTTCTCCCTGAGTATGCACCATTGCGATAGTTCGTCGTGCCGAGACACCACGTGATGATCGGGTGTGATAAGCTCTATGTTCACATACGACGGGTGCAAGACAGTTTTGCACATGCAGAATACTCGGGTTAAACTTGACGAGCCTAGCATGTATAGACATGGCCTCGGAACACTGGAGACTGAAAGGTCGAACGTGAATCATATAGTAGATATGACCAACATAGGGATGTTCACCATTGAAAACTACTCCATCTCACGTGATGATCGGACATGGTTTAGTTGATATGGATCACGTGATCATTTAGATGACTCGAGGGATGTCTATCTAAGTGGGAGTTCTTAAGTAATATGATTAATTGAACTTAACTCATCATGAACTTAGTCCTGATAGTATTTGCAAATTATGTTGTAGATCAATAGCTCGCGTTGTAGATCCCCTATGTTTTTGATATGTTCCTAGAGAAAACTAAGTTGAAATATGATATAGCAATGATGTGGACTGGGTCCGTGATCTGAGGATTATCCTCATTGCCGCAAATAAGAATTATGTCCTTAATGCACCACTAGGTGACGAACCTGTTGCAGGAGCAGATGCAGACGTTATGAATGTTTTTGCAAGCTCGGTACGATGACTACTTGATAGTTTAGTGCACCATGCTTTATGGCTTAGAACCGGGACTTCAAAAAAGTTTTGAACGCAATGGAGCATATGAGATGTTCCAAGAAGCTGAAAATGATATTTCAGACTCATGCCCGTGTTAAGAGGTATGAGACCTCTGACAAGTACTTTGACTACAAGATGGAGGATAATAGCTTAGCTAGTGAGCATGTGCTCAGAATGTCTGGGTACTACAATCGCTTGAATCAAGTGGGAGTTAATCTTCCAGATAAGATAGTAATTGACAGAGTTCTCTAGTCACTATCACCAAGTTACTAGAACTTCGTGATGCACTATAATATGCAAGGGATGACGAAAACGATTCCCAAGCTCTTCGCGATGCTGAAATCAGCGAAGGTAGAAATCAAGAAATAACATCAAGTGTTGATGGTTAACAAGACCACTAGTTTCAAGAAAGGGGCGAGGGAAAGAAAGGGAAACTTCAAAAAGAACGGCAAGAAAGTTGCCACTCCCATGAAGAAGCCCAAGGCTAGACCCAAGCATGAAGCTGAGTGCTTCTACTACAAAGGAAATGGTCACTGAAAGTGGAACTGCCCTAGATACTTAGCGGATTAGAAGGATGGCAAAGTGAACAAAGGTATATTTGATATACATGTTATTGATGTGTACTTTACTAGTGTTTATAGCAACCCCTCGGTATTTGATACTGGTTCAGTTGCTAAGAGTAGTAACTTGAAACAGGAGTTGCAAAATAAACAGAGACTAGTTAAGGACGAGGTGACGATGTGTGTTGGAAGTAATTCCTAGGTTGATACGATCACCATCGCACACCCCTCTACCTTCGGGATTAGAATTGAACCTAAATAAATGTTATTTGGTGTTTGCGTTGAGCATTAATATGATTGGATCATGTTTATTGCAATACGATTATTCAATTAAGTTAGAGAATAATTGTTGTTCTGTTTATATGAATAAAACCTTCTATGGTCATACACCCAATGTGAATGGTTTGTTGAATCTCGATCGTGGTGATACACATATTCATAATATTGATGCCAAAAGATGCAAAGTTGATAATGATAGTACAACATATTTGTGGCACTGCCGTTTAGGTCATATTGGTGTAAAGCGCATGAAGAAATTCCATGTGGATGGACTTTTGGCATCACTTGATTATGAATCATTTGATGCTTGCGAACCATGCCTCATGGGAAAGATGACTGAAACTCCATTCTCCAGAACAATGGAGCGAGCCACTGACTTATTGGAAATTATACATACCGATGTATGCGGTCCGATGAGTGTTGAGGCTCGTGGTGAAGGAAATATGCCCTAAAGGCAATAATAAAGTTATTATTTATTTCCTTATATCATGATAAATGTTTATTATTCATGCTAGAATTGTATTAACCAGGAAACATAATACATCTGTGAATACATAGACAAACAGAGTGTCACTAGTATGCCTCTACTTGACTAGCTCGTTAATCAAAGATGGTTATGTTTCCTAGCCGTAGACATGAGTTGTCATTTGATTAATGGGATCACATCATTAGGAGAATGATGTGATTGACTTGACCCATTCCGTTAGCTTAGCACTCGATCGTTTAGTATGTTGCTATTGCTTTCTTCATGACTTATACATGTTCCTATGACTATGAGATTATGCAACTCCCGTTTACCAGAGGAACACTTTGTGTGCTACCAAACGTCACAACGTAACTGGGTGATTATAAAGGTGCTCTACAGGTGTCTCCAAAGGTACTTGTTGGCTTGGCGTATTTCGAGATTAGGATTTGTCACTCCGATTGTCGGAGAGGTATCTTTGGGCCCACTCAGTAATACACATCACTATAAGCCTTGCAAGCATTGTGACTAATGAGTTAGTTGCGGGATGATGTATTACGGAACGAGTAAAGAGACTTGCCGGTAATGAGATTGAACTAGGTATCGAGATACCGACGATCGAATCTCGGGCAAGTAACATACCGATGACAAAGGGAACAACGTATGTTGTTATGCGGTCTGACCGATAAAGATCTTCGTAGAATATGTGGGAACCAATATGAGCATCCAGGTTCCGTTATTGGTTATTGACCGGAGAGGTGTCTCAGTCATGTCTACATAGTTCTCGAACCCGTAGGGTCCGCACGCTTAATGTTACGATGACAGTTATATTATGAGTTTATATGTTTTGATGTACCGAAGGTTGTTCGGAGTCCCGGATGTGATCACGGACATGACGAGGAGTCTCAAAATGGTCGAGACATAAAGATTGATATATAGGAAGCCTATGTTTGGACATCGGAAGTGTTCCGGGAGAAATCGGGACTTTTCCGGAGTACCGGGAGGTTACCGGAACCCCCCGGTAACTTAATGGGCCTTATTGGGCCTAGGAGGAAGAGAGGAGAGGAGGCCAGGGCAGGGCCGCGTGCCCCTTCCCCCCCAGTCCGAATAGGACAAGGAGAGGGGGGCGGCGCCCCCCTTCCTTCCTCCCCTCCACCTCTTCCCCCTCTCTCCTAGTCCAACATGGAAAGGGGGGGAGTCCTACTCCCGGTAGGAGTAGGACTCCTCCTAGGCGCGCCTCTCCTCCTTGACCGGCGGCCTCCCCCTTGCTCCTTTATATACGGGGGCAAGGGGGCACCTCTATACACACAATTGATCAACGATCTTTTAGCCGTCTGCGGTGCCCCCCTCCACCATATTACACCTCGATAATATCGTAGCGGAGCTTAGGCGAAGCCCTGCATCGGTAGAACATCATCATCGTCACCACGCCGCCGTGCTGACGAAACTCTCCCTCAACACTCGGCTGGATCGGAGTTCGAGGGACGTCATCGAGCTGAACGTGTGCTGAACTCGGAGGTGCCGTGCGTTCGGTACTTGATTGGTCGGATCGTGAAGACGTACGACTACATCAAACCGCGTTGTGTTAATGCTTCCGCTTTCAGTCTACGAGGGTACGTGGACAACACTCTCCCCTCTCGTTGCTATGCATCACCATGATCTTGCGTGTGCGTAGAATTTTTTTGAAATTACTACGTTCCCCAACAGTGGTATCAGAGCCTGGTTTTATGCGTTGATGTTATATGCACGAGTAGAACACAAGTGAGATGTGGGCGATATAAGTCATACTGCTTACCAGCATGTCATACTTTGGTTCGGTGGTATTGTGAGATGAAGCGGCCCGGACCGAAATTACGTGTACGCTTACGCGAGACTGGTTTCACCGTTGCGAGCACTCGTTGCTTAAAGGTGACTGGCGGGTGTCTGTCTCTCTCACTTTAGTTGAACCGAGTGTGGCTACGCCCGGTCCTTGCGAAGGTTAAAACAGCACCAACTTGACAAACTATCGTTGTGGTTTTGATGCGTAGGTAAGAACGGTTCTTGCTAAGCCCGTAGCAGCCACGTAAAACTTGCAACAACAAAGTAGAGGACGTCTAACTTGTTTTTGCAGGGCATGTTGTGATGTGATATGGTCAAGACATGATGCTATATTTTATTGTATGAGATGATCATGTTTTGTAACCGAGTTATCGGCAACTAGCAGGAGCCATATGGTTGTCGCTTTATTGTATGAAATGCAATCGCCATGTAATTGTTTTACTTTATCACTAAGCGGTAGCGATAGTCGTAAAAGCAATAGTTGGCGAGACGACAACGATGCTACAATGGAGATCAAGGTGTAGCGCCGGTGACGATGGTGATCATGACGGTGCTTCGGAGATGGAGATCACAAGCACAAGATGATGATGGCCATATCATATCGCTGATATTCATTGCATGTGATGTTTATCTTTTATGCATCTTATCTTCCTTTGATTGACGGTAGCATTATAAGATGATCTCTCACTAAAATTTCAAGATAAAAGTGTTCTCCCTGAGTATGCACCGTTGCGAAAGTTCTTCGTGCCGAGACACCACGTGATGATCGGGTGTGATAGGCTCTATGTTCAAATACAACGGGTGCAAAACAGTTGCACACGCGGAATACTCAGGTTAAACTTGACGAGCCTAGCATATGCAGATATGGCCTCGGAACACGGAGACCGAAAGGTCGAGCGTGAATCATATAGTAGATATGATCAACATAGTGATGTTCACCATTGAAACTACTCCATCTCACGTGATGATCGGACATGGTTTAGTTGATTTGGATCACGTAATCACTTAGATGATTAGAGGGATGTCTATCTAAGTGGGAGTTCTTAAGTAATATGATTAATAGAACTTAAATTTATCATGAACTTATTACCTGATAGTATCTTGCTTGTCTATGTTAATTGTAGATAAATGGCTCGTGCTGTTGTTCCGTTGAATTTTAATGCGTTCCTTGAGAAAGCAAAGTTGAAAGATGATGGTAGCAATTACACGGACTGGGTCCGTAACTTGAGGATTATCCTCATTGCTGCACAGAAGAATTACGTCCTGGAAGCACCGCTAGGTGCCAGGCCTCCTGCAAGAGCAATAGCAGAAGTTATGAACGTCTGGCAGAGCAAAGCTGATGACTACTCGATAGTTCAGTGTGCCATGCTTTACGGCTTAGAACCGGGTCTTCAACGACGTTTTGAACGTCATGGAGCATATGAGATGTTCCAGGAGTTGAAGTTAATATTTCAAGCAAATGCCCGGATTGAGAGACATGAAGTCTCTAATAAGTTCTACAGCTGCAAGATGGAAGAGAATAGTTCTGTCAGTGAGCATATACTCAAAATGTCTGGGTATAATAATCACTTGATTCAACTGGGAGTTAATCTTCCGGATGATAGCGTCATTGACAGAATTCTTCAATCACTGCCACCAAGCTACAAGAGCATCGTGATGAACTATAACATGGAAGGGATGAATAAGACAATTCCCAAGCTCTTCGCAATGCTAAAGGCAGCGGAGGTAGAAATCAAAAAGGAGCATCAAGTGTTGATGGTCAATAAGACCACTAGTTTCAAGAAAAAGGGCAAAGGGAAGAAGGGGAACTTCAAGAAGAACAGCAAGCAAGTTGCTGTTCAGGAGAAGAAACCCAAGTCTGGACCTAAGCCTGAAACTGAGTGCTTCTACTGCAAGCAGACTGGTCACTGGAAGCGGAACTGCCCCAAGTATTTGGCGGATAAGAAGGATGGCAAGGTTAACAAAGGTATATGTGATATACATGTTATTGATGTGTACCTTACTAATGCTCGCAGTAGCACCTGGGTATTTGATACTGGTTCTGTTGCTAATATTTGCAACTTGAAACAGGGGCTAAGGATTAAGCGAAGATTGGCTAAGGACGAGGTGACGATGCGCGTGGGAAATGGTTCCAAAGTCGATGTGATCGCGATCGGCACGCTACCTCTACATCTACCTTCGGGATTAGTATTAGACCTAAATAATTGTTATTTGGTGCCAGCGTTGAGCATGAACATTATATCTGGATCTTGTTTAATGCGAGACGGTTATTCATTTAAATCAGAGAATAATGGTTGTTCTATTTATATGAGTAATATCTTTTATGGTCATGCACCCTTGAAGAGTGGTCTATTCTTAATGAATCTCGATAGTAGTGACACACATATTCATAATGTCAAAGCCAAAAGATGCAGAGTTGATAATGATAGTGCAACTTATTTGTGGCACTGCCGTTTAGGTCATATCGGTGTGAAGCGCATGAAGAAACTCCATAATGATGGACTTTTGGAATCACTTGATTATGAATCACTTGGTACTTGCGAACCGTGTCTCATGGGCAAGATGACTAAAACACCGTTCTCCGGAACTATGGAGAGAGCAACTGATTTGTTGGAAATCATACATACAGATGTATGTGGTCCGATGAATATTGAGGCTCGTAGCGGATATCGTTATTTTCTCACCTTCACAGATGATTTGAGCAGATATGGGTATATCTACTTAATGAAACATAAGTCTGAAACATTTGAAAAGTTCAAAGAATTTCAGAGCAAAGTTGAAAATCATCGTAACAAGAAAATAAAGTTTCTACGATCAGATCGTGGAGGAGAATATTTGAGTTACGAGTTTGGCCTACATTTGAAACAATGCGGAATAGTTTCGCAACTCACGCCACCCGGAACACCACAACGTAATGGTGTGTCCGAACGTCGTAATCGTACTTTATTAGATATGGTGCGATCTATGATGTCTCTTACTGATTTACCGCTATCGTTTTGGGGTTATGCTTTAGAGACGGCTGCATTCACTCTAAATAGGACACCATCGAAATCCGTTGAAATGACACCTTATGAACTATGGTTTGGCAAGAAACCAAAGTTGTCGTATTTTAAAGTTTGGGGTTGCGATGCTTATGTGAAGAAACTTCAACCTGATAAGCTCGAACCTAAATCGGAGAAATGTGTCTTCATAGGATACCCAAAGGAGACTGTTGGGTACACCTTCTATCACAGATCCGAAGGCAAGACATTCGTTGCTAAGAATGGATCCTTTCTAGAGAATGAGTTTCTCTCGAAAGAAGTGAGTGGGAGGAAAGTAGAACTTGATGAGGTAACTGTACCTGCTCCCTTATTGGAAAGTAGATCATCACAAAAATCAGTTTCTGCGACACCTACACCAATTAGTGAGGAAGTTAATGATAATGATCATGAAACTTCAGATCAAATTATTACTGAACCTCGTAGGTCAACCAGATCAAGATCCGCACCAGAGTGGTACGGTAATCCTGTTCTGGAGGTTATGTTACTAGACCATGACGAACCTACGAACTATGAAGAAGCGATGGTGAGACCAGATTTCGCAAAATGGCTTGAGGCCATGAAATCCGAGATGGGATCCATGTATGAGAACAAAGTATGGACTTTGGTTGACTTGCCCGATGATCGACAAGCCATTGAAAATATATGGATCTTCAAGAAGAAGACTGACGCTGACGGTAATGTTACTGTCTATAAAGCTCGACTTGTTGCGAAAGGTTTTCGACAAGTTCATGGGATTGACTACGATGAGACCTTCTCACCCGTAGCGATGCTTAAGTCTGTCCGAATCATGTTAGCAATTGCCGCATTTTATGATTATGAAATTTGGCAAATGGATGTCAAAACTGCATTCCTGAATGGATTTCTGGAAGAAGAGTTGTATATGATGCAACCGGAAGGTTTTGTCGATCCAAAGGGAGCTAACAAAGTGTGCAAGCTCCAGCGATCCATTTATGGACTAGTGCAAGCCTCTCGGAGTTGGAATAAACGCTTTGATAGTGTGATCAAAGCATTTGGTTTTATACAGACTTTTGGAGAAGCCTATATTTACAAGAAAGTGAGTGGGAGCTCAGTAGCATTTCTGATATTATATGTGGATGACATATTTCTAATTGGAAATGATATAGAATTTCTGGACAGCATAAAGGGATACTTGAATAAGAGTTTTGCAATGAAAGACCTCAGTGAAGCTGCATATATATTGGGCATCAAGATGTATAGAGATAGATCAAGATGCTTAATTGGAGTTTCACAAAGCACATACCTTGACAAAGTTTTGAAGAAGTTCAAAATGGATCAAGCAAAGAAAGGGTTCTTGACTGTACTACAAGGTGTGAGATTGAGTAAGACTCAATGCCCGACCACTGCAGAAGATAGAGAGAAGATGAAAGATGTTCCCTATGCTTCAGCCATAGGCTCTATCATGTATGCAATGCTGTGTACCAGACCTGATGTGTGCCTTGCTATAAGTTTAGCAGGGAGGTACCAAAGTAATCCAGGAGTGGATCACTGGACAGCGGTCAAGAACATCCTGAAATACCTGAAAAGGACTAAGGATATGTTTCTCGTTTATGGAGGTGACAAAGAGCTCATCGTAAATGGTTACGTTGATGCAAGCTTTGACACTGATCCGGACGATTCTAAATCGCAAACTGGATATGTGTTTACATTGAACGGTGGAGCTGTCAGTTGGTGCAGTTCTAAGCAAAGTGTCGTGGCGGGATCTACGTGTGAAGCGGAGTACATAGCTGCTTCGGAAGCAGAAAATGAAGGAGTCTGGATGAAGGAGTTCATATCCGATCTAGGTGTCATACCTAGTGCATCGGGACCAATGAAAATCTTTTGTGACAATACTGGTGCAATTGCCTTAGCAAAGGAATCCAGATTTCACAAGAGAACCAAGCACATCAAAAGACGCTTCAATTCCATCCGGGATTTAGTCCAGGTGGGAGACATAGAAATTTTCAAGATACATACGGATCTGAATGTTACAGACCCGTTGACTAAGCCTCTTCCACGAGCAAAACATGATCAGCACCAAGACTCCATGGGTGTGAGAATCATTACTTTGTAATCTAGATTATTGACTCTAGTGCAAGTGGGAGACTGAAGGAAATATGCCCTAGAGGCAATAATAAAGTTATTATTTATTTCCTTATATCATGATAAATGTTTATTATTCATGCTAGAATTGTATTAACCAGGAAACATAATACATGTGTGAATACATAGACAAACAGAGTGTCACTAGTATGCCTCTACTTGACTAGCTCGTTAATCAAATATGGTTATGTTTCCTAGCCATAGACATGAGTTGTCATTTGATTAACGGGATCACATCATTAGGAGAATGATGTGATTGACTTGACCCATTCCGTTAGCTTAGCACTCGATCGTTTAGTATGTTGATATTGCTTTCTTCATGACTTATACATGTTCCTATGACTAAGAGATTATGCAACTCCCGTTTACCAGAGGAACACTTTGTGTGCTACCAAATGTCACAAGGTAACTGGGTGATTATAAAGGTGCTCTACAGGTGTCTCCAAAGGTACTTGTTGGGTTGGCGTATTTCGAGATTAGGATTTGTCACTCCGATTGTCGGAGAGGTATCTTTGGGCCCACTCAGTAATACACATCACTATAAGCCTTGCAAGCATTGTGACTAATGAGTTAGTTGCGGGATGATGTATTACGGAACGAGTAAAGAGACTTGCCGGTAACGAGATTGAACTAGGTATCGAGATACCGACGATCGAATCTCGGGCAAGTAACATACCGATGACAAAGGGAACAACGTATGTTGTTATGCGGTCTGACCGATAAAGATCTTCGTAGAATATGTGGGAACCAATATGAGCATCCAGGTTCCGCTATTGGTTATTGACCGGAGAGGTGTCTCGGTCATGTCTACATAGTTCTCGAACCCATAGGGTCCGCACGCTTAACGTTATGATGACAGTTACATTATGAGTTTATATGTTTTGATGTACCGAAGGTTGTTCGGAGTCCCGGATGTGATCACGGACATGACGAGGAGTCTCAAAATGGTCGAGACATGAAGATTGATATATAGGAAGCCTATGTTTGGACATCGGAAGTGTTCCGGGTGAAATCGGGATTTTTCTGGAGTACCGGGAGGTTACCGGAACCCCCCGGTAACTTAATGGGCCTTATTGGGCCTAGGTGGAAGAGAGGAGAGGAGGCCAGGGCAGGGCCGCGCGCCCCTCCCCCCCAGTCCGAATAGGACAAGGAGAGGGGGGCGGCGCCCCCCTTCCTTCCTCCCCTCCACCTCTTCCCCCTCTCTCCTAGTCCAACATGGAAAAGGGGGGAGTCCTACTCCGGGTAGGAGTAGGACTCCTCCTAGGCGCGCCTCTCCTCCTTGACCGGCGGCCTCCCCCTTGCTCCTTTATATACGGGGGCAGGGGGGCACCTCTATACACACAATTGATCAACGATCTTTTAGCCGTGTGCGGTGCCCCCCTCCACCATATTACACCTTGATAATATTGTAGCGGAGCTTAGGCGAAGCCCTGTGTCGGTAGAACATCATCATCGTCACCACGCCGTCGTGCTGACGAAACTCTCCCTCAACACTCGGCTGGATCGGAGTTCGAGGGACGTCATCGAGCTGAACGTTTGCTGAACTCGGAGGTGCCGTGCGTTCGGTACTTGATCGGTCAGATCGTGAAGACGTACGACTACATCAAACCGCGTTGTGTTAATGCTTCCGCTTTCGGTCTACGAGGGTACGTGGACAACACTCTCCCCTCTCGTTGCTATGCATCACCATGATCTTGCGTGTGCGTAGAATTTTTTTGAAATTACCACGTTCCCCAACACGGGGCAGGTATCGTTATTTTCTGACCTTGACAAATGATTTGAGCAGATATGGGTATATCTACTTGATGAAACACAAGTCTGAAACATTTGAAAAGTTCAAAGAATTTCAGAGTGAAGTAGAGAATCATCGTAACAAGATAATAGTTTCTACGATTTGATCGCGGAGGCGAATATTTGAGTTATGAGTTTGGCCTTCATTTAAAACAATGTGGTATAGTTTCACAACTCATGCCACGTGGAACACCACAGCATAATGATGTGTCCGAACGTCGTAGCCGTACTTTATTGGATATGGTGCGATCTATGATGTCTGTTACGATTTACCACTATCGTTTTGGGGTTATGCATTAGAGACAGCTGCATTCATGTTAAATAGGGCACCATCTAAATCCGTTGAGATGACACCATAGGAACTGTGGTTTGGCAAGAAACCTAAGATGTTGTTTCTTAAAGTTTGGGGTTGCGATGCTTATGTGAAAAAGCTTCAGCCTGATAAGCTCGAACCCAAATCGGAGAATTGCATCTTCATAGGATACCCAAAAGAAACTGTTGGGTACACCTTCTATCACAGATCCGAAGGCAAGATATTTGTTGCTAAGAATGGATCCTTTCTAGAGAAGGAGTTTCTCTCAAAAGAAGTGAGTGGGAGGAAAGTAGAACTTGATGAGGTAATTGTACCTTCTCTCGAATTGGAAAGTAGCTCATCACAGAAAACCGTTCCCGCGATGCCTACACCAATTAGTGAGGAAGCTAATGATGATGATCATGAAACTTTAGATCAAGTTACTACCGAACCTCGTAGGTCAACCAGAGTATGTTTCGCACCAGAGTGGTATGGTAATACTATTCTGGAAATCATGTTACTAGACCATGACGAACCTACAAACTACGAGGAAGCGATGATGAGCCCAGATTCCGCGAAATGGCTTGAGGCTATGAAATCTGAGAAGGGATCCATGTATGAGAACATAGTGTGGACTTTGGTTGACTTGCCCGATGATCGGCAAGCCATAGAGAATAAATGGATCTTCAAGAAGAAGACTGACGCTGATGGTAATGTTACTGTCTACAAAGCTCGACTTGTTGTGAAAGGTTTTCAACAAGTTCAAGGAGTTGACTAGGATGAGACCTTCTCACCCGTAGTGATGCTTAAGTCTGTCCGAATCATGTTAGCAATTGTCACATTTTATGATATCCGGCAAATGGATGTCAAAACTATATCCCTTAATGGATTTATTAAAGAAGAGTTGTATATGATGCAACCAAAAGGTTTTGTCGATCCTAACGGTGCTAACAAAGTGTGCAAACTACAACGATCCATCTATGGACTGGTGCAAGCATCTCGGGGTTTTAATATACGCTTTGATAAGGTGATCAAAGCATATAGTTTTTACAGACTTGCGGCGAAGGCTGTATTTACAAGGAAGTGAGTGGGAGCACTAGAGCCTTTCTGATAAGTATATGTGAATGACATATTGTTGATCAGAGATGATGTAGAATTTTCTTGGAAGCATAAAGGAGTGTTTGAAAGGAGTTTTTCAAAGAAAGACCTCGGTGAAGCTGCTTATATATTGGGCATCAAGATCTATATATAGATCAAGACGCTTGATAAGACTTTCAATAAGTACATACCTTCACAAGATTTTGAAGGAGTTCAAAAATGGATCTGTCAAAGGGTTCTTGCCTATATTGCGAGGTGTGAAGTTGAGTAAGACTCAAAGCCCGACCATGGCAGAAGATAGAGAGAGAATGAAAGTCATTCTCTATGCCTCAGCCATAGGTTCTATAAAGTATGCCATGCTGTATACCAGACATATTGTGTACCTTACCATGAGTTTGGCAAGGGGGTACAATAGTGATCCAGGAGTAGATCACTGGACAGCGGTCAAAATTATCCTTAGTTACCTAAGAGGACTAAGGAAATGTTTCTCGGTTATGGAGGTGATAAAGAGTTCGTCGTAAAGAGTTACGTCGATGCAAGCTGTGACACTGATCTAGATGACTCTAAGTCTCAGTCTAGATACGTATTGAACGTGGGAGCAATTAGCTAGAGTAGCTCGATGTAGAGCATTATAGACATAGATATTTGCAAAATACATACGGATCTGAATGTGATAAACCCGTTGACTAAACTTCTCATAAGAAAAACATGACCACATCTTAGTACTCTTTGTCTATTAATCACATGGCGATGTGAACTAGATTATTTACTCTAGTACCCTTTGGGTGTTGGTCATATGGCGATGTGAACTATGGGTGTTAATCACATGATGATGTGAACTATTGATGTTTAATCACATGGCGATGTGAACTAGATTATTGACTCTAGTGCAAGTGGGAGACTGAAGGTAATATGCCCTAGAGGTAATAATAAAGTTGTTATTTTATATTACCTTATATCATGATAAATGCCTATTATTCATGCTAGAATTGTATTAACCGGAAACTTGATACATGTGTGGATACATAGACAAAACACCGTGTCCCTAGTAAGCCACTACTAGACTAGCTCGTTCATCAAAGATGGTTAAGTTTCCTAACCATAGACATGTGTTGTCATTTGATGAACGGGATCACATCATTAGGAGAATGATGTGATGGACAAGACCCATCCATTAGCTTATCATAATGATCGTTCATTTTTATTGCTATAGCTTTCTTCATGTCATATACATATTCCTTTGACTATGAGATTATGCAACTCCCGGATACCGGAGGAATGCCTTGTGTGCTATCAAACGTCACAACGTAACTGGGTGATTATAAAGATGCTCTAAAAGTATCTCCGAAGGTGTTTGTTGGGTTGGCATAGATCGAGATTTGGATTTGTCACTCCGAGTATCGGAGAGGTATCTCTGGGCCCTCTCGGTAATGCACATCATAAATAAGACTTGCAAGCAATGTGACTAATGAGTTAGTTGTGGGATGATGCATTACGGAACGAGTAAAGAGACTTGCCGGTAACGAGATTGAACTAGGTATGAAGATATCGGCGACCGAATCTCGGGCAAGTAACATACCGATGACAAAGGGAATAGCGTATGTTGTCATTACATTACGACCGATAAAGATCTTCGTAGAATATGTGAGAATCAATATGAGCATCTAGGTTCCACTGTTGGTTATTGACTGGAGAAGTGTCTCGGTCATGTCTACATAGTTCTCAAACTCGTAGGGTCCGCACGCTTAACGTTCGATGATGATTTTGTATTACATGAGTTATGTGATTTGGTGACCGAATGTTGTTCGGAGTCCCGGATGAGATCACGAACATGACGAGGAGTCTCGAAATGGTCGAGAGGTAAAGATTTATATCTAGGACGATAGTATTCGGACACCGAAATTGTTCCGGGGGTACAGGGTACGTATTGGGTCAACGGAAGGGGTTCCGGGCACCCCCGGCAAAGATATGGGCCTTATTGGGCCAAGGGCGGGACAGACCAGCCCCTAGTGGGCTGGTGCGCCCCCATATAGGCCGAGTAGGAGGAGAAGGAAGGAGGGGAAGGGAGAAAGGAAAGGGGAGGATTCGGCCTCCCCCTTTTCCTTCTCTCCCCCTCTCCTTCCTTCCCCCTCCAACACTTATGGAAGGGGGGGGGGGCGACTTGTGGGAGGCGCCCAAGTAGGATTACTCTTACTTGGGGCGCCCCTTGCTGCCCCTCTCCCTCTCCCACCTATATATATGTGGGGGGCACCGCTAGAACACACAACATTGATTCCTAGCCGTGTGCGGCGCCCCCTCCATAGTTTACGCCTCCGGTCATATTCACGTAGTGCTTAGGCGAAGCCCTGCATGGATCACTTCACCATCACCGTCACCACGCCATCGTGCTAAAGGAACTCTCCCTCGACACTTTGTTGGATCTAGAGTTCGAGGGACATCATCGAGCCGTACGTTCGGTGCTTGATCGGTCGGAACGGGAAGAAGTTCGGCTACATCAACCGCGTTGTCAATCGCTTCCGCTTTCGGTCTACGAGGGTACGTAGACACACTCTCCCCTGTCGTTGCAATGCATCTCCTAGATAGATCTTGCGTGAGCGTAGAATTTTTTTTGAAATTGCATGCTACGTTCCCCAACACCAGCGTGGGCCGGGGACGACAAGGCGGATGCACCCTCCCCCCCCATATTCGTCCCATATTTGGGCGGGAGATTAGAGGTGTCGACCTGTTTGAGGCGCCCGTCTGGGTCGCATTTTTTTGACCGGTCGGTGACCGAGCCGTTCGCCCGGGCGTTTGAGGCGGGTTTGGAACGTCCGACTATAGATGTTCCAACTATGGCACCATACATTGCTTCCTCCTTGTGCTTCTGCAATATCTATGACAACTGAACGGCAATCAGAGGCAACCAAGAGATGTTGCTCATTCAAATCGACAGCCAATGCCAATGCTTCTCTACATGCCAAAGTCTCAAGGGTGTTAGGATCCATGATCTCAAAGGCCACGGCCGATAAGCCCAAATAACGGCCAGTATGATCGCGGCAAACAACCGCGGCTGAGCTTTGCCCCCTGTGTGTAGAAACAACAACATCAACATTTACTTTCACACGTCCCACCGGAGGAGGGACCCAAGGTTCATGCACATTCCCCATCACCGGGCTTGCTACTTGCCGGCGTCGAGGACCCTCAACTACCAAAAGATCGTTGATAAAACTCTTGACAAAAAGACGTGTTGATAATGAGGACTGGAATTGTGCCTTCTGAATTGGCCTTTCTCCGGGTGAACCAAATTGCCCACAACATGCCCGTCATGTTAAAAAACTCAACATGTGATAATGAGACCTTGAGAGAAAATAACTATGACCTTCATTTGTTCGAGGAAATAACCAGTTTCAAGCAGGGCTCTCTGCTCGGAGCGATGACGAGGTGTTTCTACTGCCCGGTGATGGGAGCGATACAAGTAGCGCGCCCGCTACAGGGCTGGCGAGGTGTGAGCGATGTGGATGTGATCGCAGGGACGACGTAGAGGCAATCCAACGCCTACTAGTGGCCCAATCCTATGGTGTATGAGGCGACCGATCTGTGGCTTTCTTGAAGAGACACCCAAACGACCGAAAATGCTAAATGGAGGACGCGCTCCATGGAGCCATTTATTTTGAAATTTTTGAAAACTCATTTTTTTAAGTTTTATTTTTTTAAAACACACGCATTCATAAGGATTTACAGTACATGTTATAGGTGGCCAAACGGGCCGGGCCAAACAGGGCAGCCCGCGAGCACGCCGGCACGGCCTGCCATGGGCCAGGCACGATATGGGTTAAACGGGGGCCGTGCCCTGCACATGGCACGCCTTGGGCCCTGCCTGGGCACGCGGGCCGGCATGGCACGGCCCGTTTAATTTTTTATGTATTTTCAGAATTTTTTTATATGTGTATACCTAAAATATAGCCCAATAAGCCTAAAAATCAGCCCAACGGGTTGAAAATATGCAGCCCAGCGTGCTAAACGGGCCAACGTGCGGGCCTATTTACTAACTGGGCCGTGCCAGAGCCTGGAGGCACAACACATGGGCTGGCACGGTACGACCCATATAATAATCGTGCCCTTGCATGCCGTGCCGGGCCAGGCACAGTTACGATGGGCCGGGCCGGCCCGTTTGGCCGGGTCTGGTACAATGTGTGTAAAATTTGAAGATGGTGTATACAGTTAGAGCTACAAAAAAAAATAGAAAATCATGATTTAGAAATGGCGAACAATACATGCACGATAAATATGCATGAATTTATGTGTTGCTCTCACTATCATGTATTTCACCGTGAGACTTAACTGTAAAACACATCAATATGATCCGGCGGTTATGATAAATTTTTTCATTCAGTTTAATCGTTGCCGTTGTAAAAGAGTTCATGCCATTTCTCTGGCGAAGGAAAAGAATCAATCAGCTGCCCTGTCTTGCCATCGGAATATTCGCGTCCTAATTAACAAGTAACCGCTAATCATCTTTTAGCACGAACTTAATTACTGCCTTCAAAATCACAAATCTCTCTCCAATTCACCATTACGCACACGGCGGGAAATCAGCAATTCATACCAAATCCTTACATGCCACATTCGCCTCCCCACTTCCCCCTATTAATACGCACCTAGCAGAGGAGGCCATTAGCAAGCGATCAGCAGACCTAACCAACACTGACAGTAAGAAGAGCGAGCCTCACGATGGCGGGTCGCGCTATTTTGCTCATCGTCCTCGTCCTGACAGCGCGCTCGTACGGGTGCACGGCGGCCTACGTAGGCGACGGCGGGTTTAGCGTGGAGTTCATCCACCGGGACTCTGTCAAGTCGCCGCTCCACGACCGGTCGCTCACCCTGCACGACCGCGTGCTTGCCGCCGTGCGGCGTTCCACAGCGCGCCCGTACGCCGGCGGCGATCCTAGCGGCGGCGTGGCCGAGATCGTGTCCACTCCGTACGAGTACCTGATGTACGTCAGAGTCGGCACGCCGCCCACCCGGATGCTCGCCCTCGCTGACACCGGCAGCAACCTCGTGTGGTTCAAATGCAGAAACGGAACCTCTATCTCCGGCGCTCCGCCAGCCGCCGGGGGAGCGCCGGTGAGCCCCGTGTTCGACCTGTCCTCCTCGTCGTCCTACGGCCTTGTGGCCTGCCGGTTGCCCTCGTGCCAGGCGATCTACGGCACGTCCTGCGACGCCAACTCATTCTGCCAGTACCAGTCCTCCTACGGCGACGGCTCCACCACGTCCGGCATCCTCTCCACCGAGACCTTCTACTTCGACGACGCTCCCGGCGGCTGTGTTGGATGCCGCGAGCGTCCGCAGCTGCATCTGTCCAGGGTCAACTTCGGCTGCGCCACGAAAGCGACCGGCAACACGTTCCAACTGGCCGGCTACGTCGGCCTCGGCGCCGGGAACGGCTCCCTCGTGAACCAGATCGGCGCCTTGACGTCGCTCGGCCGGAGATTCGCCTACTGTCTCGCGCCCTTCTACGTCAACGTCTCCTCCATCCTCGACTTCGGCGCCCGCGCCACCGTGACGGAGCCGGGCGCGGTGACCACGCCGCTGATCCCCTCGGCCATGGACGCCTTCTACACTATCTTGCTCACGTCCGTCAAGATCGGGAGCTCGACCATCGCGCCGCCGAAGCCGTACCCCGTCATCGTCGACTCTGGCACGACGCTTACGTTCCTCGACAAGGCGCTGCTGGACCCGATCGTGGAGGAGATCAGTCGGAGCATCAAGCTCCCGCGCAAGCAGTCGCCGGAGAAGCAGCTGGGTCTGTGCTACGACGTGGGCGTGGGCGGTGCGACGCAGGATTGGAAGAAGCATTTCCCGGAAGTGACGCTGGAGTTTGGCGGCGGCGCCGCAATTACGCTGCAGGCGCGGAACGCGTTCGCGGAGCTGCCGGTGGGGACCGTGTGCTTGGCTATGGCGCCGGTGACGGACGATCGGTCGGTGACGATAATCGGGAACATCGCGCAGCAGAACTTCCGGGTAGGCTTCGACCTGGACAAGGGCACCGTCACCTTCGCCGCTGCCGACTGCGCGAGCTCCTACCCCTCTCCTCCCGCCTCTGTCTCTTTGTAGCTAGCTAGCTGATGGAATAGCCATGTAATAATCACTACGTTAGTGTGTTATTAGACAGAAAAAGAAACAAAAACCAGAGCGCTCTTTCTAATTTCATCTCCACGTCTCGTTTTTTTTTCAGGTTTGGATATCCGTGTTTTTTATTTTTCCTAAATTTATAGTATCATTTTTGAAACTTACGTCATGATGATTGTCACGTAATTCTAAATCGATACAGGTGACCAAATAGTGTGGATCCTTCTGGCAAAAAAGAAAAGAAAAGTGTGGATCCATTTGAAATATTAAAATTCAGTCTGGATAAAATCATGATCATCACGGTTGAGTTTGTTTGAAACAAAGAGCCTCGATGAGTACCATAGCAATTTGAGTTGGTGGATCCACGTCCAGATTGAGTTTTCTTATCTTGTCCTACATTGACAAGTATATTCGTGTGTCTCAACGTGAGATACAACCATCACATGTCCCCCAGCCCAACGAGTATGGCTCACTACACCACCGTTTCCACGTCAATTGATAAAACATACATTTTTTTATGCCGAACAAACATTTTATTAATAACAATTGAGTGGTGAATTTTAATACCTCGCATTCGTCGCCAACAACATTTTTGCATTTTTACAACAAATTTGACCTCTGACAATGTCTTCTTTTGTTGCGAAAAAGTTCCAGAACTATCATCAAAGTTCAAAGTACAAACATCTCAAACATAATAAAAATTACATCAAAATTTCAAGACCCTCAAACCTTCAGCAACCATCCGGACACATTTTTCGTGCAATCCAGTCCCGCATCGGCCCGTTGACGCGTCCGGATGT
>NC_057802.1:80538346-80544162 GCF_018294505.1 Triticum aestivum | reverse complement strand
GCCGCCACGTATGACTCTGACTGTCGGACACACCCGGCCCACTCATATCCCCTTATGGTCTACTTTCCCCCACTCCATCAGCGCTCATTGTTTCACTCATTGTTGCAACTTGATAATCATCACGTTGTATAGCCTAGATGCGCTGCCATGATGTACCAGAGAATCGAGGGCAGACCATTTACGCTCATATGTTGTTGGGTTATAAGCTCAAGGGGAACTATGTGTAGGATGATATTTGCCGGCTATGACTCTAGAATCGTTGAATTTGGCATCAATGAATTTCAAAAACTTGTTGCACATCCTGCTATCTCGGATGTAATATTTACAATTAAACTACTATTATATTAGCGATATTTGCATGTCATTTATAAATGAATTGTACTATTCGATAATGAGCTCCTTTACGGTGATTGGGGCGGTACTGGGAGTACTTTTAAGTACTTACCCCTCTGATTTTTATTAGCCGTCCGATCTGGTGGGGATTAAGAATGAATTAACTTAATTAGTTTAATCAGAGAAGGGCATATTGGTCCAGGGTAAAAAAAATTCAACCGATCACGTCCATGACCAGAACCACGTATAGATCTAGTAGCTCGGTCAAGTCCTCCTTCTCGTCCTCTTCCTTCTGTCCGACGAGCCCGGCGAGAGGAACCAATTCACCGTCGTCGGCGTCGTTCTCGTCCTCCTCCTGGTCCCCTTCACTATAAAGACGTGGTCGACGGCAAGAAGAAGAATAAGGCGTGACATCTGCGGCGGCAGTGTCGGCGGCGACGGCGGCAGCGGTATAGGAGAAAGCCCCCCGCTGATCCCATCGCTTCCGGACTTGCATCTTAAGGTATGAATCGCCCGAATCTCAACTTACTTTGATTCGTAGTCTGCACTTCCTACTTAGATTTGTTTAGTCATCATCGATTTAGGTTTCCCTAGTGCATGCTATTCAATTTAGAATTTTTCATCATCCATGGTCACTTCACTAGTTTACGGGGGACCCAGTTTATGGACGTTTATGATCGCTTGCCATAACATATACAAGGAGCAAAGTTTCGTACTGGGTTTTGCATGCATTTATGTCTGTCCTTTCAGATTTTTATTCGTCCGAATTGTGATGCAGGAAGACATGGCGGACGTAAGTCACGAGTCAATGATGGAGTACTATCATATTGCCGACAAGATGTTTAATAGTGAGGATGAAGGTTGTACATTCTATAACAAATATGGTCTTGAGAAAGGTTTTAGTGTCCGGAGAAGCTATGTCGAGTGGGATGGATCCAACTGCCATATAATTTTAAGGAAATTTGTGTGTAGTCGTGAAGGGGTTCGTGAAGAGAAGGACATGAAGAGGAAGATGGAAGATAGAAAGAGGAGGCCACGGAGTATAACTCGTGTAGGGTGTAAAGCTAAATTGGTGATTGCAAGACATGAGGAAACAGGTCAGTGGTTTGTCAAGGATTTCATCGATGAACACAACCATCCTCTAGCCTGACGGGATCTGTCGTGTCTTTTGCGTTCACACAGAAGAATTAGCGATGGGCAGAAAGCGGACATTGCAGACATGGAAAAATCTGGGATCAGAAAACACCATATTATGGATATTATGTGCATGCAATACGGTGGATATGATGAGGTTGGATGCATTATGAGGGACATTTACAATTTCTGCTATGCTAACAATCAGGAAACAATTTCTTCCGGGGATGCTCAAACGGTGATCAATCACATGGTGGCGAGGCAAGAGCAAGATTCAGATTTTTTTCTTCAGGTACTTGGTTGATGAAGCTGGCCATCTGAAGGGACTGTTCTGGTGCGATAGTCAATCCCGACTTGACTACGAGGCTTTCGGAGACGTTATTGTTTTTGATAGCACATACAGAACCAATAAGTACAATCTGCCATTTGTGCCGTTTGTCGGGTTGAATCACCACCGCAGCACAGTTATTTTTGCATGTGGTATCATTTCACATGAAACAAGCCAGGCATACGAGTGGATGTTACGGACCTTTTCTGATGCTGTGGGACAGAAGCATCCTATATCTGTGATCACGGATGGGGACCTTGCAATGCAGAGAGCAATCAGGGTGGTGTGGCCGGACTCAAACCATAGGCTCTGTATATGGCACATTCAGCAGAACATTGTACGCCATCTACATGATGACGCGGTAAAGGAGGAATTCCGATCTTTCATATATGATACATCTTCCATTGAAGAGCATGAGAGAAAATGGTTATACTTCTTACAACGGAATAAAGTAACAAGTGAGGACTCCTGGCTGCATCAGATGTATAAGATGAGAAAATTGTGGTGTGCTCCATATCTTGAGTCCATATCTTGAGGGCCGTCGTTTTCTAGGATTGAGCAGCAATCAGCGGAGTGAGAGTTTAAACTCGGTGCTACATACGCATCTTGAGGCTAAGATGACATTGTTTCAAATGCTAGAGCACTATGAGCGTTGCCTTGCGTCGCGACCCTTGAACGAGGCTCTCCAAGACGTCGAGGCCTTACAGTCCGTTCCGTTCACAGAGGAAAATGCTTCAGTTCTTGAGAAACACGCCACGAAAGTTTCACTCCTGCTGTGTTTAAGTTGGTCTTATGGAGCATAGATGCTGTCAAAAAATGTGAGACCAGAGAGGTACTTGATGCAGCAGAGGTTACCACATACGTTGTGTCTAAGAAGGAAAGAATGGATAAAAAGATCGAAGTGCGCACGGAGTCGAAGGAAGGTATGCTTCGCAGTATCAGTTGTTCTTGCCGCAAATTGGAATGTGTAGGCACACCATGTTCCCACATATTTTACATATTGGGAATTTTACAAGAAGAAACACTGCCCAGGTGTTGTGTTCCCACTAGGTGGACAATGAGTGCAAAATGTGCATTCGCACCGACCAGAAAGAGCGAGATGTATGCATACTCTGCAGCCCTACAAAGGTACCGTAAGCTAAGGAATTTTAGTCACGCAGCATGTTTCAAGGCATGCCACTCTGATGAGGCGTTTCAGCATCTAAAAAGGGTTTTGGAAGGACAAGATGTTTGCAAGGGATCAACAAGCGAACAAGCTGATAGCAAGGGATCAACTAATGCTCAGGGTAACAGCATTAGGTTTGGCCCGTTGATGCCACAATCGGCTAACCTTGATGGTGAAGGTTTCGAAAAGGTTCTGGATCCCGTGCATGTGCCAGGCTGAGGTGCTCCGAAGAAAAGGCTGCAGGCAAAGATGAAGAAAACCAGAACAAAGGGTATATGTAGCTATTGTCATGAGGCAAATGGTCACAATCGACGTACGTGCGCCAAATTGATAGAGGTACCTAATATGCCGTAATTTAATATTTTAATGTGTCCAAATATATTCCATGTCATTAATAATATCCTTATGTGCAGGATCTCAAAGCAGAACTATGATAGCTACAACATTGTGCGCACGGTCGGACATCAAGTACGTCGACGATCAACCTGATGTTGGCGTGTGCATTATCGTCTATGTCTAGTATCGTGTGACCTTTTCTCTAAAATACTTCATTCTGTCAGTTAGTGACTAACTCATATTGTATGACTCAGCTATTTGGTTGTCCACTCCCTTGTAACAGTATTAGTTTGGGATATTTTTTTTTGCATTTTATATGTGAGTTTTTCAAGTGCAACCTCAAGAATCATGGTTTCTTCGTGGCCAACGTGTAGCTTGTTTAGGTTGGACGATAAAATTTGGAAATAGATGTAATGGAGGAATTATATTTCGCTCCTGAAAACAAAATAAAAGCCTGATAAATCCGAAAAATACGTTAGTCATCCATGCTCTCCAATTGAAGAATATACAGGATGAATACAGATGATGAATCATACTCATCCTACATATCCTCCATGTAGAGTGCAAGGAAAACTGCTTGCGACTTCTTATCACAGTGTGTTTGTATCTGCATGTACAACTCACCATGCTACAGGGGAGCCAGGCGAACAAAACAGTGAAAACGGCAAAGAAACTGGTGAAGAAATCGTTCTGGGCGAGTTATATCGCGTGTGCCGCGGCGTGGGGAACATATCCTCCTCGGGATTTCCATCGCAGAGGCCCAGGCAATCGTCTCCGGGATCAGCGCCAGGTGACAGCTGCGGATCCGCGGCAGATCGACCAGACGCGCCAGCTACGGTCGGCTGCACGCGCGCCTCCGACCCGCCGCTCGACACGCGGCCACCTTGGACCGGGCGAGGTGCGCCCTCCGGCCCGCACCATTAACCGGTGGCCACGCGGCAACCAGATAATGGTCAGGGACGCATGCGCTTTGCGGCCCAGCCCGTGTGCTACAAGCGGCGCCTCGCCGTTCGCTAGGCGGACGTGGAGACAGCCCTGACTCCAGTGGGCCTCCGCATCATGGGCTCATGATGAGTCTGCGAGCCGCCCTGGATCTTCTGCGGCTCCACTCTCACCAGCGCCTCGGCCCGCTGCCACAGAAGATAAGACCGCCCGAAACCGGCTGCTGCAGGCTAATCTGCCTCGGATTCCGTCGTTGTCCTGTCTCCAGAAAGGGCTATGGGATATTCTGCGGCCACGAACTCTCCTCCACCTCAATGGTCCCTCCGGAATGCGGTGATTTTTTCGACCACCTCCAAATCACGTCAATTTTGGCACACATGATCTCTTGCACAAACAAAGCTAGGTTTCCAAGGTTTTATATATTTTTAATTTTTTTTAAATTTATACTGCCCTCTAGACCGACTGATCATAACATCGGTCTATACCTCAAGGGGCCATTGTAAAATAGTTTTTTTTCCAAATTTTCTTTCATGGACATGTTTGGCACATGTGGATCACAGTGTAGAAGAAAATTTGGGTGATTTGGAGGTGGTGGAAAAAATCACCTTTGTTCAAAAAATGGCTTAAGTTAGACCAAATGGTCCCTCCGGAATGCGGTGATTTTTTCGACCACCTCCAAATCACCTCAATTTTGGCACAAAAGATCTTTTGCACAAACAAAGCTAGGTTTCCAAGGTTTTATGTTTTTTTGAATTTATTTGAATTTATACTGCCCTCTAGACTGACTGATCAAAACATTGGTCTATACCTCAAGGGGGCATTGTAAAATATTTTTTTCCAAATTTTCTTTCATGGACATGTTTGGCAGATGTGGGTCACCGTTTCATAGAGAAATTGGGTGATTTGGAGGTGGTGGAAAAAACCACCTTCGTTCAAAAAATGGCTTAGGTTAGACCAAATGGTCTCTCCGGAATGCGGTGATTTTTTCGACCACCTCCAAATCACCTCAATTTTGGCACACATGATCTCTTGCACAAACAAAGCTAGGTTTCCGAGGTGTTATATTTTTTTGAATTTATACTGCCCTCTAGACTAATTGATCAAAACATCCGTCTATACCTCAAGGGGGCATTATAAAATATTTTTTTCCAAATTTTCTTTCATGGACATGTTTGGTAGATGTGGGTCACCGTGTCATCGAGAAATTGGGTCATTTGGAGGTGGTGGAAAAAATCACCTTTGTTCAAAAAATGGCTTAAGTAAACGGTCCCTCCTGAATGCGGTGATTTTTTCGACCACCTCCAAATTACCTCAATTTTGGCACACATGATCTCTTGCACAAACAAAGCTAGGTTTCCAAGGTTTTATTTTTTTGAATTTTTTTGAATTTATACTGCCCTCTAGACTGACTGATCATAACATCGGTCTATACCTCAAGGGGGCATTGTAAAATATATTTTTTTCCAAATTTTATTTAATGTACATGTTTGGCACATGTGGGTCACCGTGTGATCGAGAAATTGGGTGATTTGGATGTGCTGGAAAAAATCACCTTTGTTCAAAAAATGGCTTAAGTAA
>NC_057802.1:80508504-80536711 GCF_018294505.1 Triticum aestivum | reverse complement strand
GTCACCGTTTCATAGAGAAATTTGGTGATTTAGAGGTGATGGAAAAAATCACCTTTGTTCAAAAAATGGCTTAAGTTAGACCAAATGGTCCCTCCGGAATGCGGTGATTTTTTTGACCACCTCCAAATCACCTCAATTTTAGCACACATGATCTCTTGCACAAACAAAGCTAGGTTTCCAAGGTGTTATATTTTTTTGAATTTTTTTGAATTTATACTGCCCTCTAGATTGACTGATCAAAACATTGGTCTATACCTCAAGGGGCATTGTAAAATAATTTTTTCCAAATTTTCTTTCATGGACATGTTTGGCACATGTGGGTCACCGTGTCATCGAGAAATTGGGTGATTTGGAGGTGGTGGAAAAAATCACCTGTGTTCCAAAAATGGCTTCAGTAAACGGTCCCTTCGGAATCCGGTGATTTTTTCGACCACCTCCAAATCACCTCAATTTTGGCACACATGATCTCTTGCACAAACAAAGCTAGGTTTCAAAGGTTTTTTTTGAATTTTTTAGATTTTACACTGCCCTCTAGACTGACTGATCAAAACATCGGTCTATACCTCAAGGCGGCATTGTAAAATATATTTTTTTCCAAATTTTCTTTCATGGACATGTTTGGCACATGTGGGTCACCGTGTCATAGAGAAATTGGGTGACTTGGAGGTGGTGGAAAAATCACCTTTGTTAAAAAATGGCTTAAGTTAGACCAAATGGTCCCTCCGGAATGCGGTGATTTTTTCGACCACCTCCAAATCACCTCAATTTTGGCACACATGATCTCTTGCACAAACAAAGCTAGGTTTCCAAGGTTTTATATTTTTTTGAATTTTTTTGAATTTATACTACCCTCTAGACTGACTAATCAAAACATCGGTCTATACCTTAAGGGGTCATTGTAAAATATTTTTTTCCAAATTTTCTTTCATGGACATGTTTGGCACATGTGGGTCACCGTGTCATAGAGAAATTGGGTGATTTGGAGGTGGTGGAAAAAACCACCTTTGTTCAAAAAATGGCTTTAGTGACCAAATGGTCCCTCCGGAATGCGGTGATTTTTTCGACCACCTCCAAATCACCCAAATTTTGGCACACATGATCTCTTGCACAAACAAAGCTAGGTTTCCAAGGTTTTATATTTTTTTGAATTTATACTGCCGTCTAGACTGACTGATCATAATATCGGTCTATACCTCAAGGGGGCATTGTAAAATATATTTTCCCAAATTTTCTTTCATAGACATGTTTCACATGTGGGTCACCGTGTCATAAAATATTTGGGTGATTTGGAGGTGGTGGAAAAAAATCACCTTTGTTCAAAAATGGCTTAAGTTAGACCAAATGGTCCCTCCGGAATGCGGTGATTTTTTCGACCACCTCCAAATCATCCAAATTTTGGCACACATGATCTCTTGCACAAACAAAGCTAGGTAAGTCAATGAGCATGTGTTAAATTTTGTTGACTAATTTCATATGAATGCAAAAAAAATGCACACCTACCATACCAGAGGCAGGAGTTTTCATACACCACGGCCTGTATACGACTAGGAACCCAACAGTTTATGGGCCAGGATACAGGCCCGGGGTGCAGATTACTCTTCTACTGGTGGGGCCAACTGGGCAAAGAGCATGAAACATTAGGCAAAGTACTGCCTGCATATGAGAGGAGCTTGAGTGGGGAGGCACAACCGGGTATATAAGCTGGTGCGTCTCCCTCTCGCTCGGCGAGGTGGGACTAAACTCCCACCACAGTCTGCTTTGCCCTCGTGCGCCCACACGATGGGCCAGATTAGATGGGCTTTCACAAGCTAGCCTATCCCGCGTGCTGGACCACGCGTGGGTCTAGATGTCTAGGCTGGCCCATGCTTTTCCTTTTGTTTATTTTTTTCCTTTTCCTTTTGTTTACATAAAAATTACCTGACCACTCAAAAAATAACATGTTACATCTTATTTCAAATTATCTTTTTTTGCGATATTTGGTTTGCATTTCTATAAATCCTAAAAAATACATCAGTCATCCTTGCTCTCCAATTGAAGAATATATAGGATGAATACAGATGATTAATCGTACTCATCCTACATATCCTCCACGTAGAGTGCAAGGAAGACCAACGCTTGTGATAATCAAATAGATGGAGGTATTTAAGCCGGTGCAGCACTTGCTCGGGGGGCGAGGTGGGACTAAAAATATTAAGACGTGATCCTGGCTCGAGATCGGCGCGACGTGGGCCGGCCCGCCCTGAATTGCTTGAATGGGTTGGGCTTTGGGGGAGGAGGCGTGGCGGACGTGGGAAACCTACGTGCATGCATGGAATTGCACAACAGGCAGATCGCGCGGGATTATCGAACTGGGCCCGACAGGCGTACATGTGCGGGGCCCGCATAGATTAATTCGGTCGGCCTGTCTCCTAGTGACGACGCGCGGGCGTGCGACGGCCCTTTCTCGTGCGCTTTGGCGGGGATCCGTCTGCGCTTCGATGCGCCCTGACACCGCACCGATCCCAGAGCAGATCTCGTTAGGTCTGACTTCGCGGATCCCGAGGATGATTCGCCAGCAATTTTGTCACTTTGTGCCACATAAAATGTCCGTTTGGTTTATTTCTTGCACCATTTTGTAGCAAATTTTTTTCAGTCGCATTTGTACATGATCCTGCAGCACCTGCTCATTAACAACTACTCCCTCTATTCGTAAATATAAGTCTTTTTTGAGATTTCAGTATGAAATACATACGGAGCAAAATGAGTGAATCTACACTCTAAAATACGTCTATATACATCCGTATGTAGTTCATACTGAAATATCTTAAAAAACATATAGTATTTAGGAACGGACGGAGTGTACAGTTGGGTATAAACACATGCATGTCGCGTCGGAAATGGAAATCACATTCTAGGAAAAATGTTGTTACAAGACCTCCATCGTGAATGAATTGTTCCATAACAGCAAACATTCGTAAAAAAACCAAAAAACGTTGCCTCCAGCTTAAAACATTTAAAATAACATTAGCCCTCCTATGGAAGCTCGTCTCCGGTGCCAAAATCCAGTGACTTCTTCGCATTGGTCATTGGAGTTCGCGCCAGGATTTGCGATGACCCACCTTCTCCAATATTTTTACACGGTACATCAATGTAACCTAAGGATTTAAGTTGTTCCTTTGCCTCAAGCTCTCTAGCCAGAGCCTCCTCATGCTGCAAGTCTTGGATGCGCAGTTCCTGTAAAATCATACTAACATATTAGGACAAACTGAAGGATGATGAAGCCGTAAAATTGATGTAACATGAAGAATAGGAACCTCTGAATCCATGTCCGACCACCAGTCATAATCATCTTTCGGTGGACGATTATACACCAAATACAAATGACATGTCTTGCTGCCGTTCAGGCGGGAAATCATCTTTGCAAAATCACCTGGTCCTGAAATCAGGAACATTCCTTCCGGTAGGTTGCACGCATGCTCAGGTAAGAAGTGGTACAAATCTGAATCCTTTTTATAACCATATCCAGCCACTTCTTTCATGAGAAAATCATAGTCCAATACGCCGGGTTCAAACAATCTCATCTCAATGGGTCTTTCGTCAAAGTATCATGTCGGGACATGCGAAAGCTCACAATCCCTATGAATGTAAAATTCCATTACCAGCACCTACATACGAGTATCTCACGTCAAATTTAATACATAGCAATCACCAAAGTTCCATAAATAATTTTTTATGTGCGTAGCAACATCGCGACAAAGTTACCTTATTATTATATGGGATGTAAACTTCATCTGCGAGGATTCGGGATTGTTCCGTCACTGGATGCTTAGCCTACGTATGAATCACCGACATAGAGTTACACACGAATTAAATACGGTCATACAAAATGTTGGATGTGAATGTTTACCATGGGTGCGACGTACTTACAGGTGGATACTTGAAGACATGTTCTTCGAGTGGAGAACTGTGGCATTCAACGGGTGACACCGACATCACTAGGCCTTTAGTGTTTGGAGATTGTGCCGCGTAACGCTTCTTGGACTGCATATGAATAGCTTACACAAAGTTACTCACAAAAAAACTATTATTACACAATATCGGTCGTGATCGTGACTGAATAGCATCGTTGCAAGGTACTCACAGGGGGAGTACTGAAGACATGCTCTTGCGGTTGACTGTTGTGGCATTGAACGTGGGATTGAAACATCGCACGGTCTTCCAGCATCTTTCCTTCCATCATGACCTGCTCCACCATAGCCTTGTAGTCCATGTCCTTGCGCTCATGTTGCATCCTAATGTCCATATTGGCACGTGCCTGCAACACATTCGCGTCCATGTTGACACGCTCTGTCTATATAAGGCCGTCGACAACCTTCCGGTCCTTTTGCAATTTAAGTTGCATCTCGTTGTACGCCAGCTAGAATTTCTTTTCCATGGCCTCGCGGTCCTGATTTAACTTTTTTTTTCCATCTCTTCATGCATCTGCTTAATCTTCTGAGACATATCAGCACGCTCATCCTTAAGCATCCTATCGACATACGCACATTCTTGTTTGAGTGCCCTGTCCATCTCATCACGTTCGTGTTGGACCTTCGCGTCGATCTCCCGGCGGGCTTCACGCAACAACCTGTCGTACTCCGCACACTTATTGCCATGCACATGTGAATCCATGGTGCCTACAACACCAGATAGTAGAATGCGATTAATGAGATCCAGATTGTCAAAATATACCGATTCTCACTAAAACATAGGACTATTTAAATACCTCGTAATATAGAATAGCATGGTATGTGTGAGACAAACTGAGTCATGAATTTCCAGCAAACGCTCTAATCTCCTAAAATTCGTATTCCTAATTTGGTATGAACAACCTCATCCAAATCAGTCCTAAATAATCCAGCAATTCCTTCAACAGCACCTCCTTTACTGTAGTATTGAGAACAAGTCTTTGTACGCCACATCTAAGTGGCTAAATCAAACATCATCCAAATCATTCCTACTAATGGAACATAGCCTAAATGTCTTGTAAAGAAAATCCAACGACAAAAATATATCCATAACTAGACCGTATGATCAGGATCCCCTAACAACCAATCGCAAACCTCTTGCATAAAATTCTTCACTCCAACCTTATGCAAATCATTCATAGTAATCCAGTATAGCAGAAAGGGCTAGAAAATTAGCTCCACCAACATAATATTTCCGTAACCAGATCGTATTATGAACTACTGTGAACTTGCAATCACATCTAATCTCATAACGGCCTTTACTCCAAGTAAAGACAAGCACACACAATCTTGCACCAAAATAGTACCTTCGACGAAAAACTAATCCGCCAGGAACAAATACCAAAGATCTTGCACACAAATATGGCATCTCTAATCTCATCACAACCTCCTTTTTGGTCCAATCGATGGAAAAAGTATGAACGTTTCAAGAGATGGGAGGAGACGTGGAGGATGATACCTTTTTCTTTTTACTCAACCGTCGGTGTGGGATTCCGCAGAGCGATGGCGATTATCCCGGCGACGGCTACCTCTGGACAACAAAACTTTCTGGGCGGTTAAGGAAGGAGCGATATGCGGAAAGAAAAGATGGGAGGGATATGCGGTACGATGGAAGGGTACATATCTCCCGTGATATCTGACGATATATTTACAAGTAATGCGCATGGGTGGTCCGTCCGTGATTTTAGGGTGGGTTAGTCGGTTGGAAGATTTGTTAGTTAGCCTATTTAGAGGGAGCACGATGCTCTGGTCCTGGTGTTAGGGTTTGTTAGCCCAGCGGAGGAGTCCCTAGTTCTTCTCTTACCCAAAGGATCACGACCACCGTCTGTCATTGCCGCAGTCGCCTGACACCAAATCAGCCATGTCGTCGTCGAGCTCGATTAGGTGCGCACTGAGGGGCCAATTAGTTGATGTGCCCCTGATCCCTTGCCCTGACTGTGGCAAAACGGTTAGATTCTATCTCTCCAGTACCGAAGAGCATTATGGTTGGGTGCTCTACAAGTGCAAGCACCACGATGTACAATCCCTTTACATGACATTTACTGCATGAGTAATTTTTTCTACTGTTTCGTTAGTGCTGGTTTGATTTGAGTACACTTGATTCATAGGATCCATGTGATTTCTAGCACTGGGAACTAGAGTACGTGGATCATCTTGTTGGTACAAGTGTCCTTGTTGGTGCTTATGCCCTTGATGCAATGGCTGCGGCACAGGATAGAAGGGAACAGCTACAACGCTCAAAAAAACAGTGTGAAAAGAATGCATGTGCCAAGAGTGGCAACATTGGAGGCAGGACAAATTATAGTCAGAGCAATGTGGTAACCATTACGAAGCACCAAGCTTATACGATGTTAGGACTAGGGAGACAAATTGTTTTCATGCTGAAGCTGTTGACGGCTAGTGTAATGGTGTTGTGTGTGTTGTGTGTGATGTTGAGAAATAATATATTTGTGATCGTATCAAGGCGATTATCATGGTCACATGTAATAACAGCTTAATAAGAAGAGGTGTTCTAACATGATACCTCTTACACCCCCGGCCCCCACCCCTCTTTTAACATGATAGGTAAGGGTAAGAAATAAATCTTACACGATGATTGCATGAAATAGTTGTTTTGATTATTTCTTACCTTCTTGACTATTATGAGAAAATAAGGGGCAAGACGGAGCATGTTAAAATTGCTAAAAAATAATGAATAAACCGAGTTGCAATGAAGGCAATCGAATGGAAAAACGTAAACGACCATTTAAATTCTTGCCCACTATGTTGTGCATGAACACAAGAGTACCATGATATAAAAATAAAGTACGCCATTACAGCAATGACTTAAAAATCCCTTTATTTATTTTATCACACTACGTTTTGCCAAAACTACTCTAGAGGCACGTCAGGAACATGGGAAACAAACAGATAAATCCCATGATCTCCCAGGTACAGCAACATCAGCACCTTCCGTCCTAACAGCAAGATTTTTTCCTTCTTCATGAACTCGTTCCATTTGTTGACGCAGACACGACCGTCAACATCAGAAATGGTGTATGTACTTGACACAGTACTGTGTGGATGACAAACAATGGTTATGGCACCATATTCCTCCATTTCTTCGGGGACAACATGATTAGGCAGATTCTGTTTGAAAACAATATTTGTTACATCAACACGTGGCAACTTATTGTTATGTAGTAAAGGAAGAACAATTAATTTGGAACAAAGCTAAAAACATACTGAAATGACACAAAGTAAATGAAGAACAGAAAGATGGTTACCGAGAAGTTCTTGTTGCAATCTGACCATGTCAACGTATGGAGGAATGCATATGCTCTTCCTTGATCATAGTTTCTAGCATCATGACGCTCCACTAACTTGTCAAGGTCCATCACTTGGCGTATGACATACTCCATCATTCTCCAGTTTAAGCTTGTCCCCTCAGTTACAGCGACATTGTCAATAATATCTCTTTTCTCATTGGACAATTGGTAGTATGCTACAATATTATAGCACATACAATTTAATTTATTATATATGGTATATGATAAATTTAGAGTAATAAAACTTGCAGGAGCAAAAAAGTATCTTACTCGGATGTATGATAGGCAAATTCCCAGTTGTCACAACGCTACTTGGTACTTCTGAATTGTCAGTACTGAACATAATCTCCTGAACAACATGTAGCGTATAAACTCTAACAAATTCCTTCCAAGACTCCCCTGAAATGTATGTCAACTCATTGTCATTGGTAATCTCACATGGGAATTCAAACCCCTCATTGGTACTGAAACTTGCTTCAAAGTTCCCATATTTTCCCAAGGGCACTCCAAATTTCTGCGTGAAACTGTATCTGTCGTAGCAGGGGATTACCTGAGTAGCATATGTACGATTCTTAATATGCATGAACTGCCTGTTAATCTAAAGAATTTGTCCAATCATAGATGACTAGCATAGAATAGTTCACTACTTCTTAGCAGTATTATCATATAACCCCATAGAAGATTTAAATTTACATGCACGTACACAAAACCATTTTATCATCTAAGAAATCAACATGCAATATCACTCTTTTTGCAGTAAACATTACGAACAACTGACTGAGTACAAAGGGTCAGAGTACAATATTCGTTCAATATTAGTTCCTCCGTCCAAAAATTTGTGGACAAATTTTTGTACATACGGATGTATCTATGCAGAAAACATGACTAGATACATGCGTATCTACATGAATCTAACACATTAATTTTGGATCGGATGAAGTACTAAATTTCTCATGATATTTGCTACGGGTCATGTCAGACTGGATCTTACTGTCTTGTTTGCAAATCCCACGCGCAGGATGACGGTACAAAACTCCCTCATACGATGCTCACCGGGGCACAAACCCTTGGTGTCCAAACAAATGCCACACTGCGAATCGAGATCAATCTCATTACTAGTACGTACAGTCTTAAAGATTAGTGCTAGCAGTTGAATTCAGATCTGACAGATTCTATAGTCCAAATACGTACCGCACAGATCTCCTTAACCATTTTCGCTCGAGAGAGGGACGTGAGGAGGAGGGGGCGAAAAGAGCAGTCACTTCCGACCCCTAAGTTGACGATGGCGGCGGCGGCGGCATCCGGAGATTTCGAAAAGCGCGTATGCCCGGCGTCTCCGATCTTATATTGGAGCGGTCGTGGCGGTGGTAGGAGGCCCCGATGCCACGGGTGGTTAGGAGGAAGGCGGTGCAATCACGGCATTTCGAGAGAGGTGGCATGCGTGAGTTATGGGATCTTTTAACATATATCATCAAGATAAAAAAAGAACATTATGTTGTGCTAAAAAATACATTTCATAAGGGTGAACTAGGTTTTTGGTTCAAAACAAGTTTGAACGATATATTATTCCAAAATTGGCCTTGTCCATTTTCCAAATAAGTTTCACAACTATACATGCCATCACCAATGCAAGCAAGCATGCAAAATGGTTTTTAGTTTAGCGAAGTTTTTCATTTTCGGACGAAAATGCCCGAATGTGGCCGCACGTGACAACACTTGCAATCATTGTCGAAAATGGTTCAAACTAGGCATGGAGGCGTACAATGGCCATGAATTGTCGCCGCAAAAAAGTTCGGTTGACTTAAGATATGTGGACAAACCATCAGGCATTTTCGGAGGGTGCCAGGCTAGCCCGGAAGGGTGAGTCCGGGAGCACCTCCATGTTAACACCACATACAAATGATTCCAACTTTTTTTCATGCCCTCCCATGAGAAAATCAAGCAAACATGCAAATATGGTTCTCAGTTTCGACAACTTCTCCACATATTGGGATTTATTTATATCAAAAATGCCCGAAAACTGGCCCCACGTGACATTAGTTGCAAACTTTACTAAGAATACTTCAAACTTGGCATGGACGACTAACATGACCATGAGTTGTTACCCCAAAATTTTTGTGTTGATTCAAGAAAAAGGTCAACAAACCATCATGTGTCTTCTCAGAGGATGCCATGTTAGCCCAAAGGAAGGGCGCGTATTGGAGCAACTCCGTGTTTACAATATCCACAAATGATGCCAACTTTATTTCATGATCTTCCATGAGAAAATCAATAATGCATTCACAATGGTTTTTAATTTGTCCAACATTTATAATTCTTCTACAATTTCGAAGCGAAAAGGAAACATCGCCTGCATGGTCTACCCCCTAGCCACACATCGAAAGAAGGGGGCACATGATGCATTACACTTTGTTTGTCTTATGGTGGACCTAGTTGACACACCAAGCCTAGTTGGATCATTGGCCTACACCGGATTCCATGTCGTATGAAACCTCGGGCACATCAACTGCTCCCGTCTAGAACCTTCGAACTGCACTGTCCACTTTGTGAAGCGAGTACAACATGAAATTTGTGAAATTATCCCAAGATTTTAAAGTACATCTCATGACAAAATCAAGCAAGCATGCAAAAATGCTATTCAGTTTACACAAAATTTTGCATGTACGGTAATTTTTTCGGCCGTAAATACTCGAAAACTGGCCACACGTGAATCATATTGCAAACTTTACAAAAAAATGGTTCAAACATGGCCTTCAATAGTCACCCCAAAAAGTTGGGTCGATTTCATACAGGTCAGGATAGTACTATAGCATCTGCTCTCAAAGGGCGCCATGCTCGGCCGGAAGGGCTTGTGTCGGGGAACCTCCATGTTCACACCATCTTTATATTTTGTCAAATATATTTCATGGCCTCCCATGACCAAATGAAGCATGCATGCACAATGGTTGTAAGTTTCTACTAGATTTTCCATTTTCTTCCATTTTTCGGTCATAAATGCTCGAAAAGTGGCCGCAATTGCCAAAACTTGCAAATTTTGCTGAAACTCATTTTGATGTTGTCCTGGAAGCCTGTAATGAAACATTTTCCATTGCATGTCATAACTTGGGTTCATTCCACATGAAGCATGATCTACTTGGTTTGTACATTCGACAGTGTAGCACGAAGGTTCTCGACGGAGGCAGTGCGTGTACTACATCGACTCCATGGATGGAATCCAGTTTGAACCAATGTTCGCACTTGGTATGGTGTCAATTAGGTCTAACCTTAGGCAATAAAGCTTGAAGGCATCATGTGCTACCACTTTCGATGGTTGTCTACGGGTAGACTGTTTGGGAGGTGAAAAAATCATGAAAATCATTTGTAACCTTGAACGCACTGTGCATGCATGCTTGATTTGGTTCATGGGATGGCATCAAGATAACTTGGAATCCTATGTACATGGTGTATTGAAGGAGGTGGCCCGAGACGGGCCCTTCCGGGCTATCCTTGTACCCTCCGAAAGCACATGTTGGTTTATTGACCTATATTAAATGACCGCCAAGTTTGTATCGTTACAATCCATGGCCATGTTAGGGATACATATGCCAAGTTTGAACCATTTTCATCTAAGTTTGAAAGTTTTTTCATGTGTAAATCTTAGTCTAAACTTAGAAGCATTTCGCATGACAGCTTGTTTTGGTCATGGGATTCCATGGGAATTAGTACACATCATTTTGTATTGTAGATGATCTACTAAACATGGGGGTGCCCCCAAACACGCCCTTGCGGCCTTGACTGGCACCTCCGAAATCACATGCTGGTTTGTTGACCTACCTGAAATCAACCCAACTTTGCAGGGTTGCAAGCCATGGTAATTATTGGGGTACTTTCAAATTTCAACCATTTTCAGCGAAGTTGCAAGTTTAGTCACGTACGGCCAATTTCCGGGCATTTTCAGAACAAACAACATATTTTACCACTTAAAAAATGCATTCCTTTCTCGACGGCACATTTGTTTTTTCTTCGGAACATTACATTTGTTTTGGCCAGTTACATGCTAATGTTTCAACCTCCCATAACTCACGCCGCCCAGATCTCCCGAAATCCCATGATTACAGCTCCTCCCTCGTAACCACCCGCAGCATCCAGGTCCCCTACCGCCTCCCACGGCCGCTGCAAGATCAGATTGTAGCCGCCGCCCGCCGCCCGCCGCCCACCGCCCACTGCCAACGTCGCCTGAGGGGTCGGACGGGAGTGGTGTTGTCGCCGCCTACTACGCGCGTCAACGCGCCGCTGCTCCTGTTGCTGCCATCGAGCGCCACACATCGACATCTAGTGTGGGACGCACTATCCGCGTGGAGCATTAGGCCGCCACCGCCGATGACAGAAGGTTACGTGATCATAGCTCTTTCTAATCTTTCTCAGACACACACGTCTACTAGTAAAGCCCTAATAGGTTTCCCACAAGTTATTCCAGTCGTCAAGATTACCTGATCATAGCTCTCATTAATAACTATCTTGTAATCAATCTTGGCACACTACACGAACATCCGAAGAGGTAATACCACAACAAGGGTATCTCTTTCATGAAATAACACGTCGTATGTTCATGCAATCCCAAAAAACCCTAGTTGAACTGTCCCAATGTTATGCATGACCAAAATCTGTAGTGTGCTTAAAGTTACATGTAGTTCATATTATTTAATAAACTCATCCGTGCCTGCGTATAAGATTTTATTTTTGTTGCACATTTCTCAACATGAAGGTCAAATAAATTGAACCGGTTTTGCTTCTGTTCCATTGGTGCCAGTAAAATGGAAACTATTGTTAAAAGTCCTGCTAATGGAGAAAAACACGTCTCCGAAATGACCGATGAGGTAAGTAGTTGACATTTCATTTGAAAACTGTACTTGCAGACCCTTCTTTCATACTCGATAATATCTATTGCCACTTTTGCAGGAAATCTTGAGGAAACACGGCCATATGAAGTTAGTGTGCTCACCGTCAAGGCTCGCTAAATTCATGAAATTGTTGTCATCAAAACACATAGAGAAAATCATAAGCAATACCGGTCTTGGGTGTCTAAACATGATTCGTGAATTTAAACTCCGGCGCATTATGTTGATAAGACTAGCAAAGAGCTTCGATAGTGAGACATCGTCCATTACCATAGGTAAAACACCCATTCCTATCACCTCAGAAGACGTGCACCATATATTTGGCCTTGCTATAGAAGGGGAGGATATCGATAAAAAGCTGGAAAGCGCACCGGATCCAAATTTGTTTAACACATTTCAAAAAAATGGGAGCATTGATCTGGCTAGCCTTGAGAGAGAGATCTTAAGTTCCAAAACACCGGACAATGATTTCCTGGCGCGGTTCGTTCTATTCGCTATTGGCACAGTTTTAGCACCAACAACACAATCTTATGTCGATGCGAAATACCTTAAACTTGTTGCAGATATTAAAAGCTTTCTGAGATTGAACTGGGGATGTTTCACAATGAAACACTTGTTCATGTCCATACACAAATTTAACTCTCTTGATCAAGTATCTCTACAGGGAAATCTACCTCTGCTTCAGGTTAGTGCAACATCACTAGTTAACATTGTACAATTGTTTTTCTTTTCTATATCTCTCTATATTGACGAAGTAATTTATTGTGAAGATTTGGTACTGGGAGCACCTGCGTTCCGGCAAATTGATGTATACTCCTATACCCCCACCATTGGTCGCACGATGGGACGAATGCACGTGCGTAATAAGAGCAGAAGCTTACACCTCAGGAGGTCTTCATAAAGGACTGGTGTGTTTCTAGATTTGACCCATGTATATATCCGGTTATTTATTTGCTACTACTGATTCATTGTACCTGATTCAAAGGTTGTGATGGAAATTTGTGCTCGACAACCAGAGGGCAACAATAGAAAGGATCCAGGAAGCAAAAAATTTGTACGTGTGGATGAAGGTGATTCATCTCGAGCACAATCACAAGGTCAAAATATGAGTAGCCACCAAGTAAGCCCAACAAAGACAATTTTCATTTTCAGAGATCAGTAAAAGGTCGCATCAAAACTCATTCATTTTGATTTCTTGTGAACGGGGTGTTATTTCGTTTGCACAGGTGGAAATGATAGTTGCATCCCTGAATGCACGTTGTGCTGAGCCAGAAAACAAGATAGGCAGACAGTTAATGGAATTTTAGCATAGATTTGACGCGAAATTCCTCACCCTGAGCGAAGAGTTAATCGACATTAAGAGTAAATCTGGCAGTAATCCTAGGCTCTCGCTGCTCGAGGACGAAATTGAGGACTTAAGGAGGGAATTGAAGGTATGTCATGTTGTGCATTTTTTATTGTTACGAATATGTTCCTCCATATTCATTATTGTTATAATTGTTACAGGAATTAAAAAACAAAAGTAAAGTCAGCCGACAATCCGAGTGACAGAAAGCAGGCGTCGTGGTAATAATTATGGCCCACCACATAAGTAGTATTACCAAACTAATTATAATTGACCATTTTTTTGTTGTAGGAACAAGTCAATGTGTCCAGTGATCCCTTCATGGCGACTCCTAAGTTCGACGCATCCACGCCACGTACTTTGACTCCAGCACCAAGTGCCAGACACGTCCTGCCAAACAAGGACGATCCTCGAATGACACTGATGAAGCCTCTGTTTGATAATGATTACGTACTCACCGCTGAGGACAAAGAGGCAGCCATTTTCATCCGGGGAACACACGGCCCTGTTGAAGTCATTCAAATCGGAGACATTCCCCTAAGAGCGGAACAACTGAAGCCAATTTACGATAAAAAATACATCTGTGGTGATGTAAGCCCCTTGTACTCATGTTGGCAATATGCCCTAGAGGCAATAATAAATGGCTATTATTATATTTCTTTGTTCATGATAATTATCTATTATTCATGCTATAATTGTATTGTCCGGAAATCGTAATACATGTGTGAATACATAGACCACAACGTGTCCCTAGTAAGCCTCTAGTTGACTAGCTCGTTGATCAAGAGATAGTCATGGTTTCCTGACTATGGACATTGGATGTCGTTGATAACGGGATCACATCATTAGGAGAATGATGTGATGGACAAGACCCAATCCTAAGCATAGCATAAAAGATCGTGTAGTTTCGTTTGCTAGAGCTTTTCCAATGTCAAGTATCTTTTCCTTAGACCATGAGATCGTGCAACTCCCGGATACCGTAGGAGTGCTTTGGGTGTGCCAAACGTCACAACGTAACTGGGTGACTATAAAGGTGCACTACGGGTGTCTCCGAAAGTGTCTGTTGGGTTGGCTCGGATCGAGACTGGGATTTGTCACTCCGTGTGACGGAGAGGTATCTCTGGGCCCACTCGGTAATGCATCATCAAAATGAGCTCAATGTGACTAAGGCGTTAGTCACGGGATCATGCATTGCGGTACGAGTAAAGAGACTTGCCGGTAACGAGATTGAACAAGGAATTGGGATACTGACGATCGAATCTCGGGCAAGTAACATACCGATTGACAAAGGGAATTGCATACGGGATTGATTGAATCCTCGACACCGTGGTTCATCCGATGAGATCATCGTGGAACATGTGGGAGCCAACATGGGTATCCAGATCCCGCTGTTGGTTATTGACCGGAGAGGCGTCTCGGTCATGTCTGCATGTCTCCCGAACCCGGAGGGTCTACACACTTAAGGTTCGGTGACGCTAGGGTTGTAGAGATATATGTATGCGGAAACCCGAAAGTTTTTCGGAGTCCCGGATGAGATCCCGGACATCACGAGAGGCTCCGGAATGGTCCGGAGGTGAAGAATTATATATAGGAAGTCAAGTTTCGGCCACCGGGAAAGTTTCGGGGGTTACCGGTATTGTACCGGGACCACCGGAAGGGTCCCGGGGGTCCACCGGGTGGGGCCACCTATCCCGGAGGGCCCCGTGGGCTGAACGTGGAAGGGAACCAGCCCTTAGTGGGCTGGGGCGCCCCCCTTGGGCCTCCCCCATGCGCCTATGGTTGGGAACCCTAGGGGGGAGCTTCCCCCTTGCCTTGGGAGGCAAGGCAACCCCTTCCCCCCTTTGGCCGCCGCCCCCCCTTGGAGATCCCATCTCCCAGGGCTGGTGCCCCCCCCAGGGGCCTATATAAAGGGGGGGGAGGGAGGGCAGCAACCTACAGCCTTGGGCGCCTCCCTTCTCCCCTGCAACACCTCTCTCTCTCGCAGAAGCTCGGCGAAGCCCTGCCGGAGACCCGCTACATCCACCACCACGCCGTCGTGCTGCTGGATCTCCATCAACCTCTCCTTCCCCCTTGCTGGATCAAGAAGGAGGAGACTTCGCTGCACCGTACGTGTGTTGAACGCGGAGGTGCCGTCCGTTCGGCACTTGGTCATCGGTGATTTGGATCACGGCGAGTACGACTCCGTCATCCACGTTCATTGGAACGCTTCCGCTCGCGATCTACAAGGGTATGTAGATGCACTCCTTTCCCCTTGTTGCTAGTACACTCCATAGATGCATCTTGGTGAGCGTAGGAAAATTTTAAATTATGCTACGATTCCCAACAGTGGTATCAGAGCCAGGCCTATGCGTAGTTAGTATGCACGAGTAGAACACAAAGCAGTTGTGGGCGTTGAGTTTGCCAATTCTTCTTGCCGCTATTAGTCTTTTCTTGTTTCGGCGGCATTGTAGGATGAAGCGGCCCGGACCGACCTTACACGTACACTTACGTGAGACAGGTTCCACCGACTGACATGCACTAGTTGCATAAGGTGGCTAGCGGGTGTCTGTCTCTCCTACTTTAGTCGGAACGAATTCGATGAAAAGGGTCCTTATGAAGGGTAAATAGAAATTGGCAAATCACGTTGTGGTCATACGTAGGTAAGAAAATGTTCTTGCTAGAAACCTACAAACCACGGAAAAAAAACTTGCAACAACAATTAGAGGACGTCTAACTGTTTTTGCAGCAAGTGCTATGTGATGTGATATGGCCAGAAGATGTGATGAATGATATATGTGATGTATGAGATTGATCATATTCTTGTAATAGGAATCACGACTTGCATGTCGATGAGTATGACAACCGGCAGGAGCCATAGGAGTTGTCTTTATTATTTTGCATGACCTGCGTGTCATTGAATAACGCCATGTAAATTACTTTACTTCGTTGCTAAACGCGTTAGCCATAGAAGTAGAAGTAATCGTTGGCGTGACGACTTCATGAAGACACAATGATGGAGATCATGATGACGGAGATCATCGTGTCATGTCAGTGACGAAGATGATCATGGTGCCCCGAAGATGGAGATCAAAGGAGCATGATGATATTGGCCATATCATGTCACTATTTGATTGCATGTGATGTTTATCATGTTTTTGCATCTTATTTGCTTAGAACGACGGTAGTAAATAAGATGACCCCTTATAATAATTTCAAGAAAGTGTTCACCCTAACTGTGCACCGTTGCGAAGGTTCGTTGTTTCGAAGCACCACGTGATGATCGGGTGTGATAGATTCTAACGTTCGAATACAACGGGTGTTGGCGAGCCTAGCATGTACAGACATGGCCTCGGAACACACGCAATACACTTAGGTTGACTTGACGAGCCTAGCATGTACAGACATGGCCTCGGAACACGGAGGACCGAAAGGTAGAGCATGAGTCGTATAGAAGATACGATCAACATGGAGATGTTCACCGATCTTGACTAGTCCGTCTCACTGATGATCGGACACGGCCTAGTTAAACTTGGATCATGTTTCACTTAGATGACGAGAGGGATGTCTATCTGAGTGGGAGTTCATTAAATAATTTGATTAGATGAACTCAATTATCATGAACTTAGTCTAAAATCTTTACACTATGTCTTGTAGATCAAATGGCCAACGTTGTCCTCAATTTCAATGCGTTCCTAGAGAAAACCAAGCTGAAAGATGATGGCAGCAACTATACGGACTGGGTCCGGAACCTGAGGCTCATCCTCATAGTAGCCAAGAAAGATTATGTCTTAGAAGCACCGCTAGGTGATGCACCAATCCCACAGAACCAAGACGTTATGAACGCTTGGCAATCACGTGCTGATGATTACTCCCTCGTTCAGTGCGGCATGCTTTACAGCCTAGAACCGGGTCTCCAAAAGCGTTTTGAGAAACATGGAGCATACGAGATGTTCGAGGAGCTGAAACTGGTTTTTCAAGCTCATGCCCGGGTCGAGAGATATGATGTCTCCGACAAGTTCTTCAGCTGTAAAATGGAGGAGAACAGTTCTGTTAGTGAGCACATACTCAGAATGTCTGGGTTGCACAACTGCTTGACTCAGCTGGGAGTTAATCTCCCGGATGACGCGGTCATTGACAGATCCTTCAGTCGCTTCCACCAAGCTTCAAGAGCTTTGTGATGAACTACAATATGCAGGGGATGGAGAAGACCATTCCTGAGGTATATTCAATGCTGAAATCAGCTGAGGTAGAGATCAGAAAAGAACATCAAGTGTTGATGGTGAATAAAACCACTAAGTTCAAGAAGGGCAAGGGTAAGAAGAACTTCAAGAAGGACGGCAAGGGAGTTGCCGTGCCCGGTAAACCAGTTACTGGGAAGAAGTCAAAGAATGGACCCAAGCCCGAGACTGAGTGCTTTTATTGCAAGGGAAGTGGTCACTGGAAGCGGAACTTCCCCAAATACTTAGCGGACAAGAAGAAGGCCGGCAACACCAAAGGTATATGTGATATACAAGTTATTGATGTGTACCTTACCAGTACTCGTAGTAGCTCCTGGGTATTTGATACCGGTGCGGTTGCTCATATTTGTAACTCAAAACAGGAACTACGGAATAAACGGAGACTGGCGAAGGATGAGGTGACGATGCGCGTCGGGAATGGTTCCAAGGTCGATGTGATCGCCGTCGGCACGCTACCTCTGCATCTACCCACGGGATTAGTTTTAAACCTCAATAATTGTTATTTAGTGCCAGCTATGAGCATGAACATTGTATCTGGATCTCGTTTAATTCGAGATGGCTACTCATTTAAATCCGAGAATAATGGTTGTTCTATTTATTTGAGAGATATGTTTTATGGTCATGCCCCGCTGGTCAATGGTTTATTTTTGATGAATCTCGAACGTGATGTTACACATGTTCATAGTGTGAATACCAAAAGATGTAAAGTTGATAACGATAGTCCCACATATCTGTGGCACTGCCGCCTTGGTCACATTGGTGTCAAGCGCATGAAGAAGCTCCATGCAGATGGACTTTTGGAGTCTCTTGATTACGAATCATTTGACACGTGCGAACCATGCCTCATGGGTAAGATGACCAAGACTCCGTTCTCCGGAACAATGGAGCGAGCAACCAACTTATTGGAAATCGTACATACCGATGTGTGCGGTCCAATGAGTGTTGAGGCTCGCGGAGGATATCGTTATGTTCTCACTCTCACTGATGATTTAAGTAGATATGGATATGTCTACCTAATGAAACACAAGTCTGAAACCTTTGAAAAGTTCAAGGAATTTCAGAGTGAAGTTGAGAATCAACGTGACAGGAAAATAAAATTCTTACGATCAGATCGTGGTGGAGAATATTTAAGTCACGAATTTGGTACACACTTAAGGAAATGTGGAATAGTTTCACAACTCACGCCGCCTGGAACACCTCAGAGAAATGGTGTGTCCGAACGTCGTAATCGCACTCTATTGGATATGGTGCGATCTATGATGTCTCTTACCGATTTACCGCTCTCATTTTGGGGCTATGCTTTAGAGACTGCCGCATTCACTTTAAATAGGGCTCCATCAAAATCCATTGAGACGACACCGTATGAATTATGGTTTCGGAAGAAACCTAAGCTGTCGTTTCTAAAAGTTTGGGGATGCGATGCTTATGTCAAGAAACTTCAACCTGAAAAGCTCGAACCCAAATCAGAAAAATGCGTCTTCATAGGATACCCTAAGGAAACCATTGGGTATACCTTCTACCTCAGATCCGAAGGCAAGATCTTCGTTGCCAAGAATGGGTCCTTTCTAGAGAAGGAGTTTCTCTCGAAAGAATTGAGTGGGAGGAAAGTGGAACTTGATGAGGTGATAGTCACCCCTTCCGAACCGGAAAGTAGCGCAGCGCGGGAAAATGTTCCTGTGGTGCCTACACCGACTGGGGAGGAAGTTTATGATGATGATCATGAAGCTTCAGATCAAGTTACTGAACTTCGTAGGTCCACAAGGACACGTTCCGCACCAGAGTGGTACGACAACCCTGTCCTGGAAATCATGTTGTTAGACAACGGTGAACCTTCGAACTATGAAGAAGCGACGGTGGGACCGGATTCCGACAAATGGCTAGAAGCCATGAAATCCGAGATAGAATCCATGTATGAAAACAAAGTATGGACTTTGACTGACTTGCCCGATGAGCGGCGAGCCATAGAAAACAAATGGATCTTTAAGAAGAAGACGGACGCGGATGGTAATGTGACCATCTACAAAGCTCGACTTGTCGCTAAGGGTTATCGACAAGTTCAAGGGGTTGACTACGATGAGACTTTCTCACCCGTAGCGAAGATGAAGTCCGTCCGAATCATGTTAGCAATTGCCGCATACTATGATTATGAGATATGGCAGATGGACGTCAAAACGGCATTCCTTAACGGCTTCCTTAAGGAAGAGTTGTATATGATGCAGCCGGAAGGTTTTGTCGATCCTAAGAATGCTAACAAAGTATGCAAGCTCCAGCGCTCAATCTATGGGCTGGTGCAAGCATCTCGGAGTTGGAACATTCGCTTTGATGAGATGATCAAAGCGTTTGGGTTTACACAGACTTATGGAGAAGCCTGTGTTTACAAGAAAGTGAGTGGGAGCTCTGTAGCATTTCTCATATTATATGTGGATGACATACTACTGATGGGAAATGATATAGAATTCTTGGAAAGTATAAAGGCCTATTTGAATAAGTGTTTTCCAATGAAGGACCTTGGAGAAGCTGCTTATATATTAGGCATCAAGATCTATAGAGATAGATCAAGACGCCTCATTGGTCTTTCACAGAGTACATACCTTGACAAGATATTGAAGAAGTTCAGTATGGATCAGTCCAAGAAGGGGTTCTTGCCTGTATTGCAAGGTGTGCAATTGAGCACGGCTCAATACCCGAACACGGCAGAAGATATAGAAAAGATGAGTGTCATCCCCTATGCCTCGGCCATAGGGTCTATTATGTATGCCATGCTGTGTACCAGACCTGATGTAAACCTTGCCGTAAGTTTGGTAGGAAGGTACCAAAGTAATCCCGGCATGGAACACTGGACAGCGGTCAAGAATATCCTGAATTACCTGAAGAGGACTAAGGATATGTTTCTCGTTTATGGAGGTGACGAAGAACTCGTCGTAAAGGGTTACGTCGACGCTAGCTTCGACACAGATCTGGATGACTCAAAGTCTCAAACCGGATACGTGTATATTTTGAATAGAGGAGCAGTAAGCTGGTGCAGTTGCAAGCAAAGCGTCGTGGCGGGATCTACATGTGAAGCGGAGTACATGGCAGCCTCGGAGGCAGCACAAGAAGCAGTCTGGATGAAGGAGTTCATTACCGACCTAGGGGTGATTCCCAATGCGTCGGGCCCGATGACTCTCTTCTGTGACAACACTGGAGCCATTTCCCTCGCGAAGGAGCCCAGGTTTCACAGGAAGACCAGGCATATCAAGCGTCGCTTCAACTCCATTCGTGAAAGTGTTCAAAATGGAGACATAGATATTTGTAAAGTACATACGGACCTGAATGTAGCAGATCCGTTGACTAAACCTCTCCCTAGGGCAAAACATGATCAACACCAGGACGCAATGGGTGTTCGATTCATCACAATGTAACTAGATTATTGACTCTAGTGCAAGTGGGAGACTGTTGGAAATATGCCCTAGAGGCAATAATAAATGGTTATTATTATATTTCTTTGTTCGTGATAATTGTCTATTATTCATGCTATAATTGTATTGTCCGGAAATCGTAATACATGTGTGAATACATAGACCACAACGTGTCCCTAGTAAGCCTCTAGTTGACTAGCTCGTTGATCAACAGATAGTCATGGTTTCCTGACTATGGACATTGGATGTCGTTGATAACGGGATCACATCATTAGGAGAATGATGTGATGGACAAGACCCAATCCTAAGCATAGCATAAAAGATCGTGTAGTTTCGTTTGCTAGAGCTTTTCCAACGTCAAGTATCTTTTCATTAGACCATGAGACCGTGCAACTCTTGGATACCGTAGGAGTGCTTTGGGTGTGCCAAACGTCACAACGTAACTGGGTGACTATAAAGGTGCACTACGGGTGTCTCCGAAAGTGTCTGTTGGGTTGGCTCAGATCGAGACTGGGATTTGTCACTCCGTGTGACGGAGAGGTATCTCTGGGCCCACTCGGTAATGCATCATCAAAATGAGCTCAATGTGACTAAGGCGTTAGTCACGGGATCATGCATTGCGGTACGAGTAAAGAGACTTGCCGGTAACGAGATTGAACAAGGTATTGGGATACCGACGATCGAATCTCGGGCAAGTAACATACCGATTGACAAAGGGAATTGCATACGGGATTGATTGAATCCTCGACACCGTGGTTCATCCGATGAGATCATCGTGGAACATGTGGGAGCCAACATGGGTATCCAGATCCCGCTGTTGGTTATTGACCGGAGAGGCGTCTCGGTCATGTCTGCATGTCTCCCGAACCCGTAGGGTCTACACACTTAAGGTTCGGTGACGCTAGGGTTGTAGAGATATATGTATGCAGAAACCCGAAAGTTGTTCGGAGTCCCGGATGAGATCCCGAACGTCACGAGAGGCTCCGGAATGGTCCGGAGGTGAAGAATTATATATAGGAAGTCAAGTTTCGGCCACCGGGAATGTTTCGGGGGTTACCGGTATTGTACCGGGACCACCGGAAGGGTCCCGGGGGTCCACCGGGTGGGGCCACCTATCCCGGAGGGCCCCGTGGGCTGAAAGTGGAAGGGAACCAGCCCTTGGTGGGCTGGGGCGCCCCCCTTGGGCCTCCCCCCATGCGCCTAGGGTTGGGAACCCTAGGGGGGAGCTTCCCCCTTGCCTTGGGGGGCAAGGCAACCCCTTCCCCCCCTTGGCCGCCGCCCCCCCTTCGAGATCCCATCTCCCAGGGCCGGCGCCCCCCAGGGGCCTATATAAAGGGGGGGAGGGAGGGCAGCAACCTACAGCCTTGGGCGCCTCCCTCCTCCCCTGCAACACCTCTCTCTCTCTCGCAGAAGCTCGGCGAAGCCCTGCCGGAGACCCGCTACATCCACCACCACGCCGTCGTGATGCTGGATCTCCATCAACCTCTCCTTCCCCCTTGCTGGATCAAGAAGGAGGACACGTCGCTGCACTGTACGTGTGTTGAACGCGGAGGTGCCGTCCGTTCGGCACTCGGTCATCGGTGATTTGGATCACGGCGAGTACGACTCCGTCATCCACGTTCATTGGAACGCTTCCGCTCGCGATCTACAAGGGTATGTAGATGCACTCCTTTCCCCTGTTGCTAGTACACTCCATAGATGCATCTTGGTGAGCGTAGGAAAATTTTAAATTATGCTACGATTCCCAACAGTTGGCACATCATTATATGATTACAAATTTGGCATGTTATTATGGCGTATGCTCACATCAGCGGAGTTGAGACTGATACTACCTCAGTCATATCCCCCAATGAAACCAGAAAGCTTTTACAAAGGGGTTATTCCAAAGGGCCATGGAAGCTCGTGGGTTCAGCGTATTGCAAATAAATTTGTAGGACGCCGGAAGGTAACCGTTTTCCTCACTTTCATATATCGTAATAGATAGTGTAGATGAAATATTTCAGGGGTCCCCCGAACCATAATTGTTACCTTATATACATTATTCCGTGGAATGAGTCCTCTTTGACTTTACCGCAGGTCCACATCCTGTTGAATGTGAATGATAACCACCGGATGGCAATGGTGTTCAATTTCGACAAAGAAGAGATTCAAATCCTAAACTCCTTGAAAAATCAATTTGACGAGTCCAAGGAAACTGCTCTTGTAAGCTTTATCTTGCTGCCTCTTTATTGTCGCATGGCACATGAACTCCCAAATCACCGTAACCCTTCATAATACTCGTATTATGCTAGGTGGAGGCGATTCAGACCTGCATGGACGAAGCGGTGAAGGATGGCTTGGTAACACCAGCTAAGCCCATCAAATTTACCGATTGGGAAGTAGTACGCTATGACGACATACCGCAACAGAATGACGGGTACGTACGACCTCCTAAATTATTCTTTGTCGACACGTCCAAGTTTACTAAAACCTAAACTAAACACTGCAGGCATTCATGTGCGTTTTTCACACTGAAGTACATGTTGACATGGAACGGTGAAGTATTTACCGACAAAGTGGAGCAGGTGAGCCAAACACTATATTTTCTTGTAGAATATCTTATGACTGAACGCTGTGCTGACATATGTGTCGCTTATGAAATGTAGTCATAGACAGATATATTTAGCTGGAAAATAGTTTCAAGCTTCCTGCGTTCAGATTGCAACAGTCTTCGCATGGAAACATACAAGTACCCCATAAAGGTTAGCGAAAAAGCACGAATATTTTATTTTATTCATATGTGTCATGACGCTACCAAATGCACTCATGTCTGCTTTACAAGCGGAGAGGTATGAAGCCCACGTTGCATCGCAACCTATGGGTTCAGAAGACGACGTCCAAGAAATTATCGGTACTGTTGAGTGCAAGATGTCAGACACGTCGAGCTCCCCAAAGGATCCCAACACCCCGAGCTCCCCAAAAAAGCGGAGAGGACGTGGACGCCCGAGGAAGCTTATTGATGAAGTGCAAGCTAAAAAAACAAAAACTATGGAAGAGCTCAGAGTGAAATTTGGTAGCAAGACCATTGCTAAACAAGTGGCTTCTTCGATGTCAAGACAATCACGCAAGCCATCACAAGCTATATCGAGCCCATTCAAGTTAACCAAATGGTAGTTTAGGTACGTAGTGGGTAGCACTGTAGTTAGCACTACTTATGATACATTTGTCATTTACGATTTGGTGATTGAACTTTATCAAACGTGCATCGACGAGCGGTGAAAGATGGCTTGCTAACACCAGCTAAGACCGTAAAAAGTAGGGTATGATAACATACCACAATATAGCAATCTCTGCTGTCGCAGTACATACTTTTGGCAATCACGAACATTATGTAATTTTGGCAATTAGGGATGCATGCTTAGTTCTTTTGGTTGAACTGCCAATAGGTCATTCTGCCAATCATTTGCATGATGTACTTTTGGCAATATCTTATAGTACAACCTAAGTGCATGTCAAAAAGTGGCAATAGGTACTTTTGGCAATCATGTGCATGCTACATTTTTGGCAATTACTAATGCATGCTCATTTGTTTTGCTTCAAATGGCAGTATGTACTTCTGGCAAACATTTGTGTGCTCTACTTTTGGCAGCTATTAATACAAGCTCATTTATAATGGTTTAACTGTCCATAGAAATAACTTGAATGTCATTATTTCTAAACATACCAAATTCAGTGCAAGATATAGCATTAGCATCTTCAGTTAGAGTCATAACATATATGTACAATATATCACCATAGTGGAGGTATTAGGCAAGGTTGACCGCAATGCACTTAGGGTAGGTGCTAACAAGATAAACAATAGTTTAATGAAGCAACAACGCTTATTAGAACAGGGTAGACGCTTAATTAGGCGCCTATCATGTACAAATTTGCACTGCTGCTTCAGAAAACCATGTTTATTATTGTTAGCATGTACCTAAGCACGTAGCATTGGAAGTTGGCCATTACCAGAAATGAGCAATGTACTACCAAACACTTAAACATAGCATGTTAAACAGTCAGAACCCAAAAGATAAACCGGCGCATAAGTTCAAGTAGTATGGTGGGGCAGAAGTATCACACGACAACCATAACATAAAAACAGTCTTAACTAGGGTGGGCCAGCAGTAACAACCAAGCAGCGCATCAGATCCTCGGCATCTTGGCCGGACGAGGAGGCCTCGGGAGGTAGAATGGCAGATGCCCCTTCGCGTACTTCCTGAGGAAGGCACCAAAAGCGGCATGTTTAGCCCGGACGTGGGGCTTGCGGTTCCTCCCATTACCACGGCCGATATAGGTGAGATGCATGATCAGGCTGTTGTAGTCGCTCTTGATAATCGCGTAGCAGAAGGGGCAGGCTATGTTGCCGTAGAGCCTATTGTATCCGCTGCGGTATGGGATTTCCCCATTCTGCAGCCTCCTGAGGATGTAGCGGCTCTTGCTGTCCCTGCTCTCCTTACTATCATCCACGTCTTCGTCATCTTCCTGTGTGTTAGTTGATCGACAGCTATGTCAGATTAGGTATACAGAAATGTAGCATTTCATAGGAGTAGCAAGTACATTCCTAAAGTAGGAATAAAAAAATATGATCAATCAGATGATTCACACAACATGTACCTCATGTATTGCAATATATGTTTATGTATTATTTGTTATCTTTCTTGTTCTTTTTTCTTTGCTTTGCATGCGTAGCTGTTCTCCCCTCTAAAGTACTCCTATTTGTACAATCTAAGTTGACAATTAACTAAAGTGTTCAGGTTTTACGGTATGAACAAATCACTTTACTGCATTCAAGCACATATTTTAGTTCATACTGAAAATAGATAATTCCAAAAACAGGATCATTTCTTGCCATTTCTTGCAACAATATGTTGTATGATCTGGTTTTATCATAAAGAGATACCAGACAATATCTAATTTAATGATATTCAAACTAGATGAGTACATACTACAAAGTAAAACTACCGCATCAACAAACAAAAGATTGCCCTCACTTGATATTTTGAAGACAACAAAACATATGAATGAGGTCATGAATTATGTATAAAAAAGAGAAATTTTGGATTGAGGTACATCGGTTGCGAACATAAGAAATTATGGCTTTAATTACTCATCCTTGTTGCTAATAATTACATAGGGTGCGTACATAAGAAACTCTACAGTGAATTACTGGCTGCAATCAGAAAATGTCTTCACAATGGCTTCATGATTTTCGTCAAATAAACCAGTTTTTCTGACAACTAAATAAATGTACTGTTTACTAGGTCTCAACAGATTTGGTAATCAGATTGAAAATAAGATGCATAGTCCACTTCATTATATGGAAATCATGAAGCAGATAGAAAAAGTTTGCACTGTTAAGGTAAGAAAGATTCTATAAGAAAGGAGAAAATGTGGTATCATTTTTGTGCATATGGAGCATTATGATTACGCTTAGTAATGGAAAATTCTATATAGTAGGAATGCAATAGAAAATCTTGTTGCTAGAAATGTACTGTTGCATGGACTTGGCATGCATGATTACTGATGTGGCATAGTTTCATGGATTGATTTGTGCAAGAGAAGAACTAATCCATGTTTGTTGTTAATGGCAGACAGTGGCCGTAAATTGTTACTGCATGCATCAGTACTGACCAGATGCATGACTCAATGATGTGGCCCAGTTTCATGCATACCAAAACCAGATAATGGGTTGCCACTATTGAAGAACGGAGCATAGTTTCTTGAATAGCAAAACCAGATAATGAGTTGCACAATTGAGGAACAGAGCATAGTTGTAACAGGGGTTGTACTGATTTAAACAGGGGTTGTACTAATAGGAGAAACATAGTGCTATGAGGTTGTTTGTGCATAGGTAGCATTGTTCTTGAGTTTACAAATGGAATATTCTATATAGTATGCATGCTTGGAATTTTTCTTTTGTAGTAAATAAGATATCGAATGGCCAAAAATGCTGGGATTTCCCATCTGTCTACCGTTGGATTAGCTTCATCCAACAGCAAATATTCAAAGTTGTTTCCAGAGTACATGTTTAAAAAGTTACCATTTATAGAAGCTCAAGCAATGTTGATAAATATTTACTGTTGCATGTCAACTTTTCATGTTCTAGATATTAATCATTGATCCTCTTATTGACTGTCATTAAATAAACAAATTTGTAGGAAATTTTCCATCCACTCAGACCTGTCTGAAAGAATCCTACGTTTTTAGTATGCACAATCAAACACTCACACAATCCTATAGGATTCAAGATGACATGCCACTCTAATCCCACGTTTTCCCTATTCATGCGTTTTGGAAATCGTACGAATCAAAGAGGTGATACATAACAAATACACCGTTTTCTATAGCAGAACTGATTATGACTACTGTTGCACGCACAGGGGGATTTTAGGCCTACATGACTACTGTTCCATGCTAGGTTTCAGATTGAAGGGGTTTCCTTCCAAATGTACGAAACAACTAGTACTAATCATAATCGTAAGGGAGAGATCAAGAAACATAACCTATCTGGACGAAATCTAATCCGTGCTGCATGCAATTCAGGAGAAAACCCCAAGGGAGAAAACCCCAAAACAGAGTAGGAGAATAGAACAGAACAGAGTAGTACCTCCGAGAGCTCGTCGTCGACCTCCTCGTCGAACTCGACGGCCTCGTCTTGCACTTCCTGAGCGTCGAGGTGGGCCTCCTCGTAGCTCTTGTCGATGAGCTCGTACTGCTCGCGCTGCCGCTTGAGCTGCTCCTCCAGATCCACCGCCAGCTCCTCCTCCACCTGCTCCCCGACCGTAGGCTCGACCGCTGCGACGGCGGTCGGAGCAGTCGCAGCAGATGGTGCACCGCCTCCCGTCGCCGCGACGGTGCCCTCGGCCGCGCCAACCGCGACGGCAATGACCACAGCAGGCTTCTCCACTGCTTCTACCGCTGCGTCCTTCTCCACCGCCGCGTCTTCACGGCCGGCCTTCATCTTCCGACGACGAAGGGCAAGGGAGGTGGTTGCTGGCTCGTAGGAGGTTGGTTCGAGGTGAGAGGAGAGGGTTTTTGCTGATTTGGGGAAGAAA
>NC_057802.1:80490409-80508346 GCF_018294505.1 Triticum aestivum | reverse complement strand
GGGGTGGGGGAGGCGGCCTTTATTTGGCGTGTGGGGGTGGACGTTTGGAGTTACCGAGGCTAGACGCGTGGCGTCGTGCGCTCGTGCACGCCCCAACCGCTTTCATTTAATTTTTGTCATGAATTTGTATATTTTTATTTTTTGACCTGTGGTTTAGCGAGGAAATTGCACAAATTACCTACTTTTGGTGTTACTTTTGCATAGAACACCTACTTTACAGGTTTGTTGCACAAAAGCACACATATTGGGGTAATTTGTTGCAGCTAGGTCTAATCCGCCATTTTGGGTGGGTTGACATGATTTGTGACAAGTGAGTCCAGTTTGTAAGTGCACCGCGGGAAAAAACACATTCCACATCAGCACCCAGCTAGAACTGTGCAAAATTTACAAATAGGTACTCCAGAAATAATTCTCATTGTTTCTGGGCCCATAGAAATGAACTATTGACAGTTTTTTTGTTCCCACATAACATCTTGGCACACAAGAGCATGCACCAAACTTGTTCTCCTTCGACACACAGAGCTATAACGACGGACATGTACCAGTAATATTCACACTGCACGTGTCGATACCATCTTGACCAACATGCAACAACATTGGTCTCATTAGATTGATACATGCCATAAGGGGTCCAAATCATTCACCAATTCTTCTAGTCACATTCCACTCCAAGATGCGACAATGGATCGACATGTATCAATCTTGATATCTTTGCACAAATAATTGGTATAAGGGCCAGATGCACCAATAGATGTCACAATGCACTGACACATGTCACTTGGGCCAACACGCACCATGCCCACAAACAAGGAACAAATAAGCCTATAGGATCCACATGCACCGATAAACTACGTCTCGACATGCAACAACTTTTCGTAGTCACATTGCACGCACAGTGCATACCAAGACACGCCAACGGCCCGTCATGTAGCAATCTTCATGTGTTTTCACTAATCATGTTCTCTTTGGACTCACGGATGCCATAAGGGCCAAATGCACCAATATTGACACGTTGCACTCAAACGTGCCACTTGGGCCAACATGGATAATGGTTTTTTTACTAGCAAGGATCACATAAGCCATTATATAGTGTTGGTACCCTAGCTAATAACAACATATATCAACATTGGTCCTAGTTGCGGCTTCACAGGACCACTTATGCCACACATGGAGCACAGCCTCGGTGCATGGTTTTTTCGTGTGTTTGTGTCTGGATAAATGTCTTAAGGAGAGGCAAATTGGTTCAACCGAACACACTGCATCAGCCGAACTGGTTAGACCCTTTACCACACACCCGCATGGCCCTGGTTCGAATCCCCATCAGGCAGTTGGAAATGCCAATTTTTTCTATGGGTACCGACACGTGGGGTCCCCTTGTCATCCACACAAACGCGCCACCACATGTACCACATTTGGCTAAGTGCACCTAGTACTCCACATCATTTTCAACTTCTTCGTCCCCTTCTCGACAAGCGCCGCCGCCAGCTCCCGACGCCGCCTCTCTTCGGTGCCGGATCTGTGCGGCCGCCGCCAACTCCGACAAGTAGGTGAGATCTCCCCTCATCCCCCTCGCGAATCTTCTTCCCTTCCCAAACTGCATGCGTCTCCCTCCGGGCGCGGATCTAATCCAGAAATTTTATTTGATACATGCGGTAGATGATTAGTTGATGGATATGATGGTTCTTTGATAGATTGATGGATGTCATAGTGTAGGATCTGAGCCGTACCAGGGAAAAGAGAGGCCCTGTGCAAATCAAAATGAGGCCCTATGTGTGAAAAAATAAATCAAAATAATTCATCCGTTCTTCACTATAGTATCTAGTACTGACATTGGATTGGATCTGATTGGGATTTATTAGGTAGATGATACTGGCATTGCCATTGTCATTGGCATTGCTTTTTTAGGTAGATGATAGTAAACAGATTTAATAGGCATTGCATTTTAGGTTGTCACTATGATTTTTTATATGTATGATCTTTGTATAGTACTATGGTAGCATACAATTCAACTTAGAGTTCAACATGTTCTGTGTAGAATGGAGGGAGCACCGTGTCGACGGTGCAAGTCACGGTGCCGGGCCAGTCTTTGTACTGCCACGCTGTTCGGCATCTACTTCCAGCCTACTTTTGTTTTTGCAGCGGTAACAATTTATATGAACCTTCTGACAGTTCATTAATTTTGTTTTTATTGCTATTTCCACTAATGCATTGTGTTTGTTACTTGTTTTTATCTTGCATAGATTGTCCCATGCAATGTGAGATTGGCATTCAATGAGCTCGTCGGAGACACCGTGACTTCGACGCTCTCGGGGGGCCGTACACTATGCACGTCGATAAGGGCTAACGATAACCCAGATTGGAGGAGATGAATGGGATCGTTTCATCGCCCGCTTGCGTCTTAGTGGGGGTGAATTGATCAGCTTCTCCTTCAGAGGAGAAAGGCCCAGGATTTCTGTTCTATCTGAATTTGATTTTCGATAGTGAGGATGAAATTCTTGAGGAGGACGATGGTGAGGATTCAGATGATGATGAGAACTCACTTGATGAAGCACTCTATGCCCAAAGACTGAGGCTGAGCGGCGATGAAACGTGCAACCTCTGGGACATGCTTCCGCTACGTGAAGACTACGTCGGGATGCCATTCGTGACCCGCCTCACAAGGACGAATGTTAAACAACATCTCATGGTATGTTACTTACTGTGGTAATTACATGATATGCATTCTTAATAAGTGTACTAGTTGATATGATATGCATGTTGTAGTACTGTGATGATATGCCATGTGTAGGATTCATTTAGTGCAGAATTTTTTATGGTATGCATGGGTTGTAGTAATGCGATATATCCTTATGTAGTGTAGTAATATGCGATGATATGGTTAGTGTACGTAGTAAATAATGATATTCTTAATTACTGTAGTAATTTGATGATTAGAGTCTACTGTAGTGATGTGATGATATATATGCTCAGTGTTGAATCCAATGATATATGTGTCTTCAAGTGTATGATTTGCTGATAATTGCACGTGACATGCTCATATATCATATCAACTATTTTCAGAAATTACCTAAGAGGTTATCTGTTAGTTGTGGCATCGAGCCGCATGAAGAAGGCATGCCTGCTGGACTACGCCTTACCAGAACGGGCTCCATCACCACCTGTGCCTACGCAGTGGACACGGACGGTCGCACTGTCTTCAACCGGGCGGGGTGGAAGAAGTTCCTTCATGGCAAGAATCTTTGGGTAGGTCAGGGCATCCTACTCACTATTGCGAACACCCATCGCCGTGACTTGAGGATGATGATCACCATCAACCTCATTTAGAACTGGTTGGGCCATGTTTCGATGTGAAATGAAGTTGGTATGTTAGCTCTTGTTTCCAAGTACTTGCCGTGTATTACCGTACCTATCTATATATATCCTGGTTCAGTAAATGGGCCATGTATCGCTGTGAAATGAACTTGTTATGTTTGGGGCTTGTTTTGTTGTTGCCCCAGCGGTTATTTGAGACTTCCTTGAACTTGAATCTGTCTTGACTTGTTGTTGGATGCTTTGTGCTGTTGCTTTATAGTATAAAGCTGGGGGGGTTGGGGGACCCTTTTTTGTAGGTTCGGTTAATGGAGTTTAGTTCTAATTGTAGTAATTGTTTACTTTTCCATACAATTCTGAACCAAAACTACACATGGCACAACCTTCTATGATTAGTTCCATTGATAATAGTACTCCCTCTGTAAACTAATATAAGAGGGTTTAGATTACTAAAATAGTGATCTAAACGCTCTTATATTAGTTTACGTAGGGAGTATTGAAGAGCAGCCACAAAGTTCCATTCCCAATTTACTTGAATATTTATTTTGATGGATAAACAAAATAGGAAGCTAGCAAACTTATTTAACGAGATAAGCAAACTATGTACTTGATGACATAAGCAAACTTGTTCAACCCTGAGAAATAGGACATAAACAAACTGGTTCAACTCTGACACACATGAGATAAACAAGCTGGTTTAACCCAAGAAAAGCAAACTACAAATTTCAAACAACAAGATAAACGACAAGCACAAGCGCAAGCAACACGAAGGCAGACTTTGATGTCTCCTCATCCCGCATAGTGGCAGTGGTAGTAGGGGTCCGCTTCCTGCTCTTATGAAATTTCCAGACCTCTTTTGATGTTGTCGATTATCTTCCACAACTTGTAGGTCGCGTATGCATCTATTGCTGCGTACTCAATGAGGTAATTTGGCAGTGGGCTGTCCCCCCACAGTTTATGGTCTGCCTCCCTATCGATCTTCTTCTTCATCTTTTTGTAGAATGGGTGGATGACGCTGGCTGCAACATCAGCCAAGGAGTCGTACGGTTTTCCGTTGGAACTCTCCAGTTGCACTGAATGTCGATGTGCTTGTTGGGGTTTATCTCCAAACCAGACAATTTCAGCTTGTCCCTGTCATTTTTAATGCTGAAACCAACAAAGGTGAACAACTTCTCCTCCTGTAGGAGCTCTTTGAGGCGCTTTGGCCTGCTAGGGGAGAGACAAGTGATGAATACATGGAGTACTAGTGTTTATTTTTCAAGATTTAATCTTCTATTTTCTATGGTTTACAAGTGAATAATACATGGAGTAGATGCTTATACAGTATAGGTCATGGATGAATGTAGTTCAGAAACTAGTACACATAGTTCTGAAATTAAAATCAAGTACACCATGTTATTTTTTTTCGGAATATATAGTTGAGTCAATGATCTATTTGCTTTCTAAGTGCCAGTTTAGTTTTATTATTTTGAATAAAATAACATATACCTCTGCTTCACCAAGTTCTTAAGTTTTTTTGGTGGTGAAAATAACACCAGACCAAGTTCAGAAACTACTTCACTACATGAAGTTCAGAAACTACACTAATGAATCAAGATGAGAAACTACACTGGTACATCAACCTCACAAATTAATCCTGTGCAATTCAGATACTAATCAAGTGCATCAGGGTCAAAATATATTCTAGTGCATCTACTTTGAGGAACTGCACTAGTGCATCCATTTTCACAAACTACACTAGTACATCTAGTATGAAACTAGTCTAATGAAATTTCGAGGGAGCAGTATTGATGAATGGAAGAGGGTGAATGAGTAGGATACTTCATCATTTTGTGGCCGCAGCGATGTGGTACACGAGGCAGAGACCCTCCATGCTGATCTGCAGAACTGCTGCCATCTGCGGAGGTTCATCATCTTTGGTAAACTCCACATCAATGCCCATGATGTGGGGGTACGAGCCGCAGGCGCTCCTCCTAATCCTAGATATCATCTTGTCGGCCTTGTCTGGTTCGCTGGTGAAGACGACCTCCAGCATCTCCTTGCCGTGGAGCTCAACCCCTGTGAGGGTTATGGTGTACTCGCGCTTCTGACCGGGAACGTGAACGACGTCGAGGTTGCCGCTCTGGTGGGACGTCTGGCCACAATGACGCATGGCAGACGCTTCCTCCGCCATTGCCCTCCTCCTGTGACTGCGGGCTTCGAAGAGAGATGTTTGTGGGTTGTTTGCAGAAGAGATGGAAGCGGCAATGGAGGTTCTCGGAACGAGGCAGTGATGTAGTCGATTTGGGCCTTTTTCACGCCTGGGATGGGGACGTGGGGGAGGCGGTTCGTCTAGGACATGGGGGTAGTTGTGGTGGGGCGCAGTTGCAGTCCGTCGTGGCAATCGCGCTCTGTGCACTGCTGGGTGCGCGTGCGTCTGAGTTTAGTCCCACCATGGGCCTGCATCCTAGCCCATATCACTGGGTTTGTAGTCGTATGCGGGCTGTGGTGTGTGAAATATCATGTTAGGTAGGTGGGCTTTTTTTCTATGAAATCATTTTTTGCCTATGAGACATTTTGACTTATACTAAAATAACACTTCCTTTTTTTAGGTACACGTGTCTTATGTGACAAGTTTAAGTTTGATAACAATGAAAAACATGTAAAACCTTGCCACATTGCCTTTCTTGGACATGTGTAAAAAAGTTTAAGTTTGAAAACACTTGAAAAACATGTAAAACCTTGCATCATTGAATTTTAATTATAAAATAAATATGTAATATTGCAGTGAAATTGTAGAACATCTCCAAATCAACCATCTTCAACAAATTTTGGAAGTTTCGTTACATGCGTGATTTTTTCGTTCATTAGTACAATGTCGACCATTTTCAACATGTATTGCAAGTTTTGTCACGCATGACGTTTTTCGGGCATATGCGACACGAAGAAACCATTGTTAATACTAAAAAAGCAAGGACAATATTTTGTAGATCTTTTGGGATATCATTGTGATATTATTGAAATCTCACATAACTCAACGCAGCCCACCCCTCCCTAAATACTGCGATTACAGCGCCTCATTCTAACCACCCGGTCGTGCCATCCGCAGCTCCCACGACCGCTGCAAGATCAGATGGGAGACCCGGGCTCACACGGATTACAGGAGTTGCCGACCACCGCCCACCGCCATGAGGGGTTGGACTTCAGTGTTCTTCTCGCCGCCCCGTCCTCGCGTGAACCCGCTGTATATCCTTGCCGCAGTCTGCCGCGCTATACGGGCACTTCTAATTTGCCACGCACTATCCGCGGCCATCAACTCGGCGCCGACGTCTCCGAGAGAAGGCATTTCCTGATCGTAGCTTTTTTTAATCGTTGTCGGCCGCTCTTTTAGTAGTTGAACCCTCATAGGGTTTGCACAACTTCACGTGGTTAAGCAATTGGATACCCTTGTTAAACTGCGCTTATTTTATGCATGACCCAATAGGTTGTGTGCTTAAACTCATAAGTGGATCATATGTTAAATGATCCACTTAAATTTGACAGCAAGACCATAGCCAAACAAATGTTGAGCCCATTCAAACTTAAATAGGTAGCATCAATTGATACATGATCTTGCTCATGCTCTACTTTTAGCATCATTTCATAACTGTTCAGTTCTTATCATAAAGTGGATATATGTACTTTTGGCAATCATGAACATCCTCTACTTACTGCTATAACTAATGCATCCTCAGTACAAAAATTGAACAGGCAATACGGTTATATTGGCAATCATTTGCATGCTTTACTTTTGGCAAGAACTAATGCATAGTTGAGTTATAACTGGTCATACATATGGCTGGAACATCTTGAGTTACCATCATGGTCACGCAGAGACCCTAAACCATCACAAGATATGTTGAGCCCATTCAAACACAAATAGGAAGCAGCAATTGATACATGTTCATGCTCATGGTCTACTTTTAGCATAATTTGATACATGTTCAGTTCTTACCAGAAAGTGGAAACAGGCACTTCTGGGAAACATGAGCATCCTCTACTTATTGCAATAACTAATGCATCCTCAGTACAAAGCTTCATATGGCAATAGGTAGAATTGACAATCATTTGCATGCTTTACTTTTGGCAAAAACTAATGCATAGTTCAGTTGTAACTGGTCATAGATATGGTTGGAACATCCTGAGTTATAAACTGAACATAATCATGCTAAGGTATAACTACCATAGTCATTGTAGTAGAGTTCCTAGCATGCATCACCGTACGATTCTAGAACGGAAGAATAACACAACAAACATAACATAGACCACCGTACGATACTTGAGTTGCTATGGCCTTGTACAATGCAAGGTGATTAGGCGAGGTGTTTAGAAAGATAAACCAGGCTTTTCTTAAGCACCGGTGCTTATTTGTACAGGGTAGACGCTCAACTAGGCGTCTGTCCTGTAGGAATAGGCAATGGTGCTTCAGAAAAACCCGGTTTATTTTTCTAAGCATCACCCTTAGCATCTACCATTGTACAATACCTAACATGCATCAGCAAAATAGTACTAATAACAACTTAGACCACACTTAAGCAGATTAGCAGCAAACACTTAGTTAAACGGCAGACCGCACACCATAAGTTCACACCCACCATAGACCATAGGACATAAGTTCTTACACACCATAGACCATAAGTTTTAGAGTCGACCAGTGAATACCGATAACATAAAAGGACACTGCGGTCCTGGGGCAGCAGCAGCAGTCTAGCAGCACATCACTTGTCTCCCTTGTTCAGCGGCGGCGCGGCGGGATGTAGTAGGGGTCATTGACTTTGACAATCTTGAGGAAGCGCCCGTAGGCCGCATGTTTTGCCAGAGTACTGGCCTTTTGCTTCCTACTGTAGGAGTTGCCAGTGGAGATGGCATGCTGCATCAAGCCATCTATGCCGCCCTTGATCGCCTTGCCAGAGAAGGGGCAGCCAAGCTTTCCATAGAAACGGTACTTGAATTTTCCAGCAATCAGCTGCCTCATGACGTAGCGGCTCTTGCTGTGCCTGCTGTCCATGTCATACCCCACATCATCGTCATCCTCCTGTGAATTAGTGCACAAAGAAGAACTCAGTTAATATATTCTGCTACATTGCTCTTAATTAGAATGTATGAAAAGTATAGACGTGTAACATGACAGCTATCTATTTGCTTGAAATAAGGCGTATATGCACATACATAATTGACCCAAATAATTTGACATGCATAAATATGGACGGTGGAATAGTTGCATTGATAGATTAGTGCACAAGAAGTACATAATTAACACATGAAAGAATTCATAATGTGGATTGGTTTAATGATACTTGATACTTGTTACAGGTGTAATTCTGATTGGAATCGGAAAAAAGGCTTCGGGGGTTTCTTCTCTGTACTGGAATCAAGAAACCATAATTCTTTCTGAGAGCAGCAATACTAATTCTCCAACATTGTTAGTATGGATGAAAATGCCAAGAGCACACTGACAAGTCAACGCATAATGCAGAACTACGCTACAGCCCATACAGCTCGATTTCATCTATCTGAGAGAGAGAGAGAGAGAGAGATTGTTTTGTCATTTCGTACGACTAATTTGACATTAAACTGATGTCAGTGTGCTCGTCAAGTGATGCGTCGATACTAGATTTACGACATAATCAAAATGTCAAAATAGACCAAGATTTATCATAGTGGAATGCAATGCCTTGCTACGACGCCTCTCATGAATTGGTATATGCAATTAGTTAGGGTTAAATCCAACTGTCTAGTCGTCGGTAGTTACAAAGGAGCTATGGGCTACTATCTTTATCCCTTATCTTGTGACTCTGATGATACCGGTGAGGAAAATACTTTGGAGCAACTTAACTTGGAACAGGAAATGTTTTCATGAAAAACAAAGTGTTTTTTGTCTATTTATTGGAATTAGAAATTGAATTCTAGTTTTACAAATATATGCTAAAAAAGATTCATTCCGGTGGTCTAAAAAAAGATTCAGAAATTGAATTCTAGTTTTACAAATACAAGTTGAGTATTTAGGGCATGTTGTCTAGAAAAAGATGCATTCCAGTGGTCAGATGCTCAAATTGAGGCCTTCACAACATTGAAGAATTGTCTTGTCACTGCTCTTGTTATGGCTTTGCCTTATTTGACCCTACCATTTACTTTTTAAACAGATGCATCAGGTCAAGGTATTGGTTCTGTCCTCATGCAACAAGGCAGACCAATTGCCAAAACAGGAAATGGCGTCAAAGAAATAATCAAGTGGTCAGAACAGGATTCTTACCAATTGAAACTGAATGTAGATGCATCATATGATAGTTAAGAAGGACATGAGTCGATGGGTGGTGTTTTAAGAGATTAGTATGGCAACTCTGTGTCAATTCAGTAAATTGCCATTATATTGCAAATGCATCATCTGCCTGCTTGATGGAGTTTTAGCTATACTAGTGTGTTTTTTTCTTCTGTCTATTCGAACAGAAAATGAATCAGATTCTAAAATCACCATCCAACAAGAAAATCTATGCTAGATCCCTACAATCCTACATGTATGCAAACATTATGGAGGGGCCAGTACATGAATAGAAATACCTCATCAATACTTTAAGAAAATGATTCAGATTCAAAAACCACCATTCATTATGCAAGAAAATCTATGCTAGATCCTTTCAACTAGCACGCCCATATGAATTTGATTCTCATGTACTTAACAAGAAAAACCCCAATGCCATGAAAAAACAGAGTACATGAAGGAAAAATAAATCTCAAAAAACCAGATTAGTACCTCCGACAGGGTTGGATGAACTGCATTGCTGATACTGATCCCAAGAAAAAAACAGTAGGTACAGCTAGTCCGTGAATAGCCAGCCATCGCACTGTAAAAATAGGATAGGTTCGTTCAGCTTGAGTTGGGTTAAAAGCACGGAAGGTATTTGCACCATCACCGTCCTCAAATAGAGTGTTTTCTACGGTCGCTCCATGAATAGCGCATAGCAGAGCCGCACCTAATACTCCGGCAACTCCCATCATATGAAATGGGTTCAACGTCCAATTATGAAATCCTTGGAAGAAAAGGATGAATCGAAATATCGCTGCTTTTCCTCGGTGAAACAAGAATCTTTTTTGTTCAAACAAAAGCGCTTAGTTTAGCCTTTGTTTCCCTATCGGCTAGTGATGCCCCTATCGTCTAGTGGTTCAGGACATCTCTCTTTCAAGGAGGCAGCGGGGATTCGACTTCCCCTGGGGGTTGGGAGTATTATGAAAGGAGGTTAATCATAGATTAGCAAAAACCCTAGAATAAATTCTTCCTGGGTCGTTCCCTCCCTCTTTAATGAGGGATGCAAAATAAAAAAGTGAAGTAAGGGTGCCCTGTGGGTATTTGATCTTGCTCCCTGGCAATACCGACGGTGTCCGCTTGACCTTTTCTAAGCGGGGACAGAATGAAACGACCATAATAAAGGCGCTTACTATCTACTCTTGATTCAACACACTTCCACTGTAGTGTTTGAGTGGATCCTGCTACCTCCTCTCGAACCATAATAGACTAGTATTATTATTTTATCATTGAATCGTTTATTTCTCTTCAAATGAAAGTTGAAAGCGGGTTAATTCTTTTACAGACGTCTTTTTTTAGGCGGTCGACTCTCAAAATAAAATTAATAAAAAAACATACCCTACATAACATATCCAACTCTTCTTGGTTCAGGGTTTTCCGTTTCCAAAGACTAGTAAAATAGGCGGATTCTGGAACCCCAAGGATTCAACGGTATATGGATATGGAAAATATAAGATTTCCGATCCTAGCGGGAAAAGGCGGGGAAAAAGAACGGTTGTGATAAGAAACGCTCAATTTTTCTTGCTCTTGCTACAGTTAAACGATCCTCTTCCGATAATTCATCCAAGCCAAGAATTGCGATAATGTCCTGAAGTTCTTTGTAACGTTGTTTTTGTTTGAGTTTGAGGCGACCTATACTAAACTATAATAGCAAGGAGAGACAGCAGCTGATACCAGATCATACTACAGTACAGCTAGTGCGTGCTAAAACCCTCCTTGTCTACCTTGTTTTTTTAGTATTATCTAAAATAACTGATGAATTCTGAATTTTCCATAACTTAGGTAAATGCTTTGGTTTTTTGGTCCTCGGCCGGTACTTGTGGATTCAAAAGCTCAAGAAAAGCATCACCCTATGTTGGTCAAAGAACAGCAGTAGATGCTATTCGTACAGTAGGTTTGCAACGAGGCAATTTTTTTCAAGAATTCTTTTTTGCATTTTTAGGTATAAAAAAAAACCATCCTAGTGGATCCGTGTGGTAAGGAAAAACTGGTAATCTATTCCTTAAGAAAAAATCTTGGCCCGCGGGTCTGACACAAGGTTAGAATCCGAGCTCTTCCAGAGTGGTATCTCACTGATGGCTCGGGCTCGCATATTTTTTTACAGTAGCAGGATTAGAATAACTTACTCGGTGAAATGCATTGAGATTGGAAAGAACACCAACGGCGAAAGCACTCTGCTGGGCCGACACTGACACTGAGAGACGAAAGCTAGGGGAGCAAATGGACCGAGGCCAACTTTGGTTGGTTAATCCGATCAGTTCATCGATGGTCAGGTCGCTTCTGCAACTGGATAACTAGCACTGAAAATCGTCTTTACATCGGATGGTTCGGTGTTTTGATGATCCCTACCTTATTGACCGCAACTTCTGTATTTATTATCTATATGTTATTCAAGGCATCAATAGAAAACCCCATTTTTGTAGGTTCTACTTACTTTTCATTGGCTTCGAAATAATAGAGTAATTCGGAATAGCAGCCAAAATCTTGGGAAAATCTAAGTTAATGCTTATTTTCAACTCCCCGAAGCATTTCGTCGCTTGCTACGCCCTTCCTCGTCTCTAGGTGCCTAGGTATCCACCGCAAGCCTTTCCTCTTTTGAACCTCTTTCACGCTCATGTCACGTCGAGGTACTACAGAAAAAAGAACTGCAAAATCCGATCCAATTTTTCGTAATCGTTTCTTACCTAAATTTATTAGTTTCTTCTTTATTTGTAACAGTTCTCTACTTGGGCGGGTGGAATTTATCCAGCAGGAATTGAACCCGCAAATTTACCAATTATGAGTTGGGCGCTTTACGTCTTGTTTGACCGGTGAAAGACTTCCTTTGTTGAAATGTTCTGTTCCAAAAATTCCTAAAATAAAAGGAAAAAACTTTCCTTTTAGTTTCGACTTTAGGGATAATTTTTTTCGCTATCTTCTTCCGAGAACCACCTAAGGTTCCACCAACTCCAACTAAAAGAATAAAATAATTTCATTTAAGTAAGAAGTCCCCCTATCTGGGGACAAGAAGGCTAATTCCCCCTTATTGAATCAGATGGAGAAGGTTCATGACACTGAGCCGTTGGTACTTCTACTTCGATCGCTCACCTTTACTTTAGGATTTAGATAGCCCCTCTGGTCTGTAAAAAAAATCCATTCAATGTAGAAGAATTTAAATTTTAGAATCGAAGGTTCATAATATAAAAATATAAAACTTCTCGGCTTTTACCCATTTTTAAATTTTTTTGGATTAAAATAATGATTAGGCTGTGGAGAGATGGCTGAGTGGTTGATAGCTCCGGTCTTGAAAACCGGTATAGTTCTAGGAACTATCGAGGGTTCGAATCCCTCTCTCTCCTTTTGCTTATTGTTCTAGAGATTCTAGAGAAAGCGAGACAAAGTGAAACGAGAAAGTTTTCTTTATATAAGAATTAGTTGGAGTTGGTGGAACCTTAGGTGGTTCTCGGAAGAAGATAGCGAAAAAAATTATCCCTGAAGTCGAAACTAAAAGGAACGTATAAACCAATGCTTCCATAGATTCGATCCTGGTCGAACCAACGACTTACGTCTTAGCACGAGATTACTCTACCACTAATTTAAAAAGCCCTTTATCGGATTTGATCGAGCGCCCTTGCGCTGAAGATGAACGGGGCTAAGCGATCTGCCGAAGCTGTGGGATGTCAAAATGCATCGGTAGGGGAGCGTTCCGCCTTAGAGGGAAGCAACCGCGAAAGCGGGGGTCGACGAAGCGGAAGCGAGAATGTCGGCTTGACAAGTGCAGGACCGATTCCCCATAATAGGTTAGATCGCGCCAATATCAATTCTTGGATTCAATTGTCAACTGGTCCTATCGAAAGTAGGATTGACTATGGATTCGAAATCCATGTCCTACCGAGACAGAATTTAGAACTTGCTATCCTCTTGCCTAATAGGCAAAGATTGACCTCTGTTGGGGAGTAGGTCCAGGGGGGAAGTTCTAGATACTTTTCCGTACTTTGTATCTGGCGTACTTCACCTAATTTCCTCCGCAGTCTTAGGCTTCGGTGGCATTTATCACGCGCTTTTGGGACCCGAAGAGGGACCTATGGAGAATGTAGTCAGAAATCCATAATAGAGTCCGACCACAACGACCGAATTAATTATCCTCATCGAGAAACTTAGACACCTTGCCCTTTTTGATTGAGAATTGTATCTGTGGCTACTGCTGTTTTGCCAGTCTGTCTGTCCCCAATAATTAACTCTCGCTGACCGCGCCCTATATTCAACCATCTCTTTCTCAACTCAGCAACTTGAAGTATTAATCTTATATTTAGGATACCAAGAAAGCACTTAGCAACGAAGCCCTATCCATTAGTATTCCACATAAGAAATCCATTCTAGAAAAAAATACAATTAGATTAGCTCTTCATAGACAAACTTGGGGTTTGCGAGCCACAGGGGGGACATGGGGACGCCAAAAAAGGGATCCTATCACTATCAACTAATTTGTTACGACCTAGGATAATAAGCTCATGAGCTTGGTCTTACTTCACCCTAAACGAAAGAAGACTTCCATATCCAAGTTTAGCTCTCGTCGACCCCCGCTTTCGCGGTTGCTTCCCTCTAAGGCGGAACGCTCCCCTACCGATGCATTTTGACATCCCACAGCTTCGGCAGATCGCTTAGCCCCGTTTCCCAAATTTTCCTTTTAGCAATCCTTACATTAGAAGTGGCGCGTTTCGTGATTAAATCGCGAATTACAAATAGCTGAAAAAGCTTTATTGCTATCTCTAGAGGTAATCCACATTGATGTAATGAAAGCGAAGGACCCACAACAATGATAGAACGCCCCGAGTAATCGACCCGTTTCCCAAGCAGAGTCTCGCGAAACCTTCCCTTCCTCCACTAGCAGGTTTCTTCGGAAAACTCTATCTATTCTGGTGTGGATGGCAAGCAGGCCTATATTTCTTGGTTTCAATAGGACTCCTTACGAGCGTTCTTTCTATCTACTATTATCTAAAAATAATCAAGTTATTAATGACTGGACGAAACCAAGAAATAACCCCTTATGTGCGAAATTATAGAAGATCCCCTTTAAGATCAAACCTTATTCCATGCTATTTCCATAAGATTCTTCTTTCTTATTCTTAAGCAAGCCCTCGAGAGGGCTTAGTTGATCATGATTTCTGTTTTCTCTTTCTTTTCCTTTTTGTTTGTTTTGAGAGGGAATAAAAGATGATTTGGGGATAGAGGGACTTGAACCCTCACAACTTATAAAGTCGACGGATTTTCCTTTTACTAGAAATTTCATTGTTGTCAGCCTCTATGGTAGAACCCGTCGGGGAGGCCTGAGAGGCGGTGGTTTACCCTGTGGCGGATGTCAGCGGTTCGAGTCCGCTTATCTCCAGCCCGTGAACTTAGCGGATACTATGATAGCGATAGCACCGAATTTTGCCAATTCGGCAGTTCGATCTATGATTTCACATCGGAACTTAATTTGAAAGCCATATTTCGACCCGGACGCTTTTGGGATGGATACATAAAAAATATTTTTTATTTCAAGCTATTTCGGATCTTTCTTAATCTTCAAAAAGAACTAAATTCCGTAATGGAATGGTAGGGTTAAAAAAAAGGAAGTGTGGAAAAAATGACAAGAAGATATTGGAACATTAATTTGAAAGAGATGATAGAAGCAGGAGTTCATTTTGGTTCAAATGCGAAGACGGTATAATAATCCGCTATGATGACAATGCTGCGGTTATAATTGATCAAAAAGGCAATCCAAAAGGAACTCGAGTTTTTGGCGCGATTGCCGAGGAATTGAGAGAATTGAATTTTACCAAATCATAGACTTTCCCTATGGCTTGATAGAAGTAAGCAGCAAAGAGTCGTAACTTAAAGAAAAAAAACGGACAGGGCCGACAGATTTACCTGATGTAAAGAAGATCCTAAAAGTCTCTGATTAGTCGACTCTCTCCATTTAACACTTTCCTCTCTCTCCTTTTTTTCGAGACAAAAGTTTATTAAAGAGAATAATGATATCTTATTCTTTCTCAGAAAACATAATAAAGTCTTAAGTCCAGTCAAATTGACTATCTTTATTTTCATACGACAAGTCCATAAGCTTTGGCTTCGTCTGCTGACATAAAAACATCCCTTTCCATGTCTTCGGATACAACCCAAAAAGGCTTGCCTGTTCTTACTGCATAAACCCTTGTGATAAATGAAGTTTTCATTCTGTACATGCCAGATCATGAATTAGTAACTGCATCCAATCTCCGAAAAGTCCCGATTGTTTCGATTCAAATAAATGTAGTATTTAGTCCAACCAATCATTGGTGAATCTATGTCTTTCGTGAAAAGTGGAGTATTTGTGCCCAAGATCTTTCTATTCCCTTTAGTAGGTGCACACATCTCGTATGGTAAAGAAAAACTATGGTGGACTAACTGATCTTTAAATCAGTTTATGAAAGAGCCCAATGCAAAAAAATGCATGTTGGGTCTTTGAAACAGTTCAAATCATTTCGATAATAATCCGTTTGATCTGTTTTACCGAGAAGGACGTACTCTATTTTTCTTTGCCAAATAAGCCAGCAAACGTCGACGTTTTCCCAAAAGTCTTCGTAGACCTCTTTCCGATGAAAAATCTTTTTTGTGTAATTCCAAATGTGAAGCTTTGGGCTTTGATCACCGAGGAATAGAGACTTTACAAATAAAAGCAGGGGATTTGGATTCCATTGCTGTCATTTTTCTATTTTTATTTTAAAAATAGGAAGGGCGAGATAGAATTCGAGCACTATAGGCGGGGCGATTACCATATATAACATAAGACTTCTCCCCCAATTCTGTTTAGTCGAGCTTCTCGATCTGTCATTATTCCTCGAGAAGTAGAAAGAATAGCAATTCCCATTCCACCCAAAACTTTAGGAATTCCTTGATAGTTGGTATAAATTCGTAAACCGGGTCGATACTTCCACATATTATGGGTAACGTAGGAGACATCCCTATTTTCCCCCGGGGGTCGTAATTCTAGAGGAATCATTACCGCAAGGCATAGAGGGGGAGGTCATAAGCGCCTATACCGTAAAATAGATTTTCGACGGAATCAAAAAGACATATCTGGTAGAATCGGGGAAGAGGGGGCAGCCCTCGGCCCGATCATCCAATTCGCTCCGACGATCCAGGCATGGTTCAGTAGTCAAACGTCAATGACATCCTCGTCGAAGTCGCCGCCCTTCCTGGGATCCACAGCCATCTCAAACTCTATCTCGTCCACAGTGCCCCCCTGTAGAACTCCTCCTCGATTCTCTCATGGAGCCTCGCCGTCTCCTCATCCAGATCTTCCCCCACCTTCTCGTGCACATGCTCTCCGACTAGTAGCTCGACGGCTGGGATGGCAGCGGGAGGAGGCACAGCAGTTGCTGCACCGCCAGCGGTCGCCGCTACGGCGGACTCAGCCGCTGCAACCGCGGCGGCACCCATGGCAGCAGACTGCTCTCCACCGATGGTTGTCTCTGGCTCGTCGGCCGCATCTTCACGGCCACGCTTCATTGGCGGTCGACGAGATGAGGAGGAGGAGTGGATTGCTGAGGAAGCCAGGAGGGTTTGGGAGAGAACGAGGTGGTATGGCTGGAGTGGGAGAGGACGAGGGTTTTCTACCCGAATTGGGGAAGAAAATGAATGCGGCTGCCTCTTGGAGTTACCGAGGGATCGAGGGGTGATTTGTCTCACCTATCAGGGCCTTCCACAGTGTGGACGCGTGGGGTTTGCCCCGCGCCGTGCACCTCGCGTGCGCTATGTCCCGTGCCGCCCTTCAAACTGCTGACACGTGGACACCAGCAGTGGTTCACATGATAGGTATGGTAAATGAATTTCTTAAATATGAGGGCACGTAATTTGTATGAAAATGCATCATCAGCCCAGTGGTAACACCCTCCCCATCACAAACTAATGCCCTACTTTCAAAACTCCGTCGGGCACTTTGGTTGGGCCTCTTTTTTGCGTATGGGGTTTTTACATGTGGATCCCTTGCACAAACAAAGCTAGGTTTCCAAGGTTTTATTTTTTTTTATTTTTTTTTAAATTTATACTGCCCTATAGACTGACTGATCAAAACATCGGTCTATACCTCAAGGGGGCATTGTAAAATATTTTTTTTCCAAATTTCTTTCATGGACATGTTTGGCACAAGTGGGTCACCGTGTCATAGAGAAATTGGGTGATTTGGAGGTGGTGGAAAAAACCACCTTTGTTCAAAAAATGGCTTAAGTTAGACCAAATGGTCCCTCCGGAATGCGGTGATTTTTTCGACCACCTCAAGATCACCTCAATTTTGGCACATATGATCTCTT
>NC_057802.1:80466618-80489848 GCF_018294505.1 Triticum aestivum | reverse complement strand
TGGAGAAATTGGGTGATTTGGAGGTGGTGGAAAAAATCACCTTTGTTCAAAAAATGGCTTAAGTTAGACCAAACGGTCCCTCCGGAATGCGGTGATTTTTTCGACCACCTCCAAATCACCTCAATTTTGGCACACATGATCTCTTGCACAAACAAATCTAGGTTTCCAAGGTTTTATATTTTTGTGAATTTTTTGAATTTATACTACCCTCTAGACTGACTGATCAAAACATCGGTCTATACCTCAAGGGGGCATTATAAAATATATTTTTTCCAAATTTTCTTTCATGGAAAGTATTGGCACATGTGGGTCACCGTGTCATAGAGAAATTGGGTGATTTGGAGGTGGTGGAAAAAAAGCACCTTTGTTCAAAAAATGGCTTAAGTTAGACCAAATGGTCCCTCCGGAATGCGGTCATTTTTTCGACCACCTCCAAATCACCCAAAATTTGGCACACATGATCTATTGCACAAACAAAGCTAGGTTTCCAAGGTTTTATATTTTTTTGAATTTATACTGCTTAAAATACTAGCCGGACATGATGTAAATGGACCCAAAAAATTTCCACTTCTTTGTATCAACATGAGAAGGAAGCATGACTAGTTTGGTAAGGTTGTCGGCATTTGTATGGATTTTCTAATACGATTAAATGCTTAGAATACTTCTCGGAGGTGACGCGAGAAGCGCACGTTGTCGATCCTTCACCGGCGGCCGTTCCGGTAGGAGGTAAGGGTCCGTGTGGAAGGACGGGTTTGTCTCGACTTGCTTCAAATGGACCTGTATTCTTTCTTCACCCTTGTACCAACATGAGAAGCATCCATGACTAGTTCCATTGATTTTCGACGTTTTTATTAATTTTCTAGGGTTATCACGACGATAAAACCCTAAAATATTTCCCACCAGCGCCACCCTTCCCTCCGATCACTCTGACCAGCATGTACTTAACTTAGCATCAAGGCCATGAAAACAGGAATCAAAACCGTATTAGATTTTGATCCCACACATCCAAAACAGATAACACACAGACTGCAGGTACTACGATTATCAGATTGTACTTGTAATGCATAACAACTTTTGGTATTCAAATACATCACATGAAATAGTGAGACAACTAGAAATGCAAAAAAGCTTGTGATGTTGAGGTTGAGCATGGGACTTTTATTGTGAGGCGCAGCATCTTCAGCAACCTATCCATGATTCCACCTGTAGCATATAAGTAACTGGAAGTTTCAGATTGAATACAGTTGGTATTGGAAAAATGACAGTACGGTAATTGGGATGCCAAGGAAATCTGTCACGACAACTGTAGGAGGATACGAATTTGAATACAAAGTTCATAGAAGTCAATGTTGAATTAATAAGACCTTTGGAAGATGCAAAATCACTGCTGTGATGAGAGTAAACAGCATGTAGGCCATAGCACATGCAAGAAACACTTACAGGAAGTGAAGCAAAAGGTTGTACAGCACGACAACATGAGTAAGCCAACATCCCTACAAAAATTATTTCACTGCTTATGTCTATTTTTTTGCTGAATCATTAGGAAGCCCTAAATATTTGGATGCAAGATCACCGACATGGCACTACTGAAATATTTCAGTGTCTACATCTCTGTACTGAAAGTGCATTACTAAAATATTTCAGTGGCTACGTGTGTGTGTACTGAAACAGCACCACTGAAATTTTTCAGTTGCTACATGCGTGTACTGAAACAGCACCACTGAAATATTTCATTTCGTATGTGTGAGTACTGAAAGTGAACCACTGAAATATTTCAGTGGGTACGTGCGTGTACTGAAAGTGCACCACCGAAATATTTCAGTGGCTACGCGCGTGTACTGAAACTGCTACACCGAAATATTTCTGGGGTTGCGTGCGTGTACTGAAACTGCGGTACTGAAATATTCAGTGTCTACCCGTGTGTACTGAAATTGCATTGCACTACTGAAAATTTTCAGTGTGTACCCGTGTGTACTGCAATGGCACTACTCAAATATTTCAGTGTGAACCTGTCAGTACTGAAATATTTCAATGCCTACAACTATCTACTAAACTTGCAGTATTGAAATATTTCAGTGTCAACCCAGAGTCTATCACTCTAAACTGTGTACTGAACTTTTTTGGAGGCACTTCTTGCAGCCAAAATATTGCAAGTTCAATTTACGCAGATTGCATCACGTAATTTGAACACACCTCTTGAGGTGACAGACAAAATTACCTATCATGGATACCACTCATTCACATCAAAACGTAGCAAGTAAACATAGCAATGCTATATGCCTAGACTCATTACAGCCTCGTCGATCAAACTAAGCGGCCATCCAGAGGCTACGGATTCAAGTACACAGGTCGCAAGAACATATTGCAGAGAATCAAATTAAGCAAGTGGCAAGTAATGATGAATGAAATTCAACAATCTTACCCTAAACATAGCTACGGCCGCCGTTCCGATGAGGAGAGCGGCGAGGGAAGCGTGGAGAACGGCGGGGAAGCGATGTCGCGACCACTGTCCTCCTCCTCTTGCGCTTCGGAGTCATCTCCGACTCGGCTAGAGGCTCCACAATCTGCAACGGCACCTCGTGCAACGTGGGTTCCTGATCCAGTGGATGCTCTACCCTGGATCTGAACGCCCACCACCTACGCCTGGTCCACGGGCTGGACGAATCGGCCTGCTCCATCACCCAGAGGAGGATCTCGACCTTGTGCATCGGTTGTGCGGGTGGGGGGGAAAGCTTTGCCCTCTCCCTCCTCGTCATTTGCTTCAAAGTGGCCATTGTTGTCCAGTTCATCTGCAATATGTTGTGAAACCAAGAACGAATCTCCGTCAACCTGGCCATCTTGACCTGGTCGCCGCCGGCGATCTCCATGAAGTCGGTGTTCTCGCCGCCGGCGATCTCAACGAAGTCGGCGTTCTCGCCGCCGCCGATGTGCTCGATCTGCTGCTCCATCGAGGATCTTGCGTGGATGGAAGAGGGGGTGGATGTGGAAGATGAGAAGAGCAAAGTTGCGGCCGCGAGAAGGAGGAGAAGGCTAGGAGATGGCCGCGGTTGCAATGGTGATGGAAGAGGGGAAGGAGCACGGCGGCGGCTTTGCATTGGACGAGAGGGGTGGCGGTTTTGCATTGGACGAGAGGGCCCCACCTTGTCATATATTTCCTAGGACTAAAATGCCCCTAGACTAATAGTACTTTCGAGTACTTTCATCCGCGTACTTTCGAGTACTACGTATGTATGCGCCGTTAGATCGAGACAAACGAACGGCTCCAAAAAATGCCAACTACTGTAAAAGTTGTATTCGATAATTATTTTGAGTGTTGTGAAATAAAAAAATATTTAGGGGATAAGGTTGGATAGCCGATTGTCGTATCCGTGTCCGTGGACTGGTGTGTGTCCGTTTTACAGGTCAGTGTGAAGATGCCCTATTTTCACTTGGACAGTTTTTCTTTCCACCACAATTTTGGGTAGGATGGGTATTTCGCAACAAAATATGGGTATATGCACAAACGCGTGCAATTTTTTTTAAGAGACGCTGCACTTTTGGGTATGCTGTTGGAGGTACTAGTATTTGGACAAAATATCCATATTTCGTAATTTCAATTATTCTGTAAAAAAATGGATTTGCGCCGTTGGAGATGCTCTAATCCTTGCCATTTCTCGAAGACTAGCAGTTGCTAGCATCCGCAAAAATAACCAATCGTCTGCCTCTTATTGCCACTTGTGCAAGATTGGTAAGTAATTAATTACTCCTCATCTCTTAGCATGAAATTAATTACTGCCTTCAAACTCTTCAGTTTCAAACGCAAAAAGCAGCAGAAAATTAATAGTAGTAGAAACTAGTAACCGCCCTCCCTCCTCTTCATCTTCCTCTTCCCAATCAACTCTAGGCTTACGTTACACTAACCCCTCTATTAATAAGACTACCCAGCACTGCGTGCTACTACGCCAGAGCATCATCGAGATCATACGTGATACGCCATGGCAGGTGCGAGATGCTACGCTCTCCTTGTCGTTGCCATTGTCCTGACGGCCCAGCTATGCGGATGCACGGCGTACGTCGGCCGCGATGGGTTTACCGTGGAGTTCATCCACCGGGACTCCGTCCAGTCGCCGTTCCACGACCCGTCGCTCACCTCGCACGGCCGCCTACTTGCCGCCGTGCGGCGTTCCGCGGCGCGCGCCTCAGCTCTCGCGCGCTCCTACGCCGGCGGCTCCCCTCACGGCGCCGTGTCGGAGGTCGTCCACGGGCAGTTCGAGTACCTGATGCACGTCAACGTGGGCACGCCGGCCACCAGGGTGCTCGCCATCGTCGACACCGGCAGCAACCTCGTCTGGTTTAAGTGCACCAACGTCCGTACCGCAGCGACGACGACTCCAGCAGCAATCGCCGGTGGCGCGAGCCTTGTGTTCAACCCGTCGTCCTCGTCGACGTTCGGCCGCGTGTACTGCCAGTCCGGCACGTGCCACAAGCTCCCCGGCACCTCCTGCGATGCCAGCTCCAGATGCAAGTACGCCCAATCCTACGTCGACGGCTCGAAGACAACCGGCCTCCTCTCCACCGAGAGTTTGATCTTCGACGATGGCCCCGGCGGCTGCGTCGGGTGCCGCCAGCGTCGGCAGCTGCTCGTGCCCAATTTCAGCTTCGGCTGCTCCACGGCTACGGCCGGCACGTTCCGCGCGGACGGCGTCGTCGGTCTCGGCAGCGGCGACTTCTCCCTCATCACACAGATCGGCGCCGGCACCTCGCTCGGCCGGAGGTTCTCCTACTGCCTCGCGCCCTACTACGTCAACGCCTCCTCCCCGCTCAACTTCGGCGCCCGTGCCGCCGTGACGGAGCCGGGCGCGGCGACGACGGCGCTGCTCCGCCCCGACCCGCGCAAGCCGCTCTACACCGTCGTGCTCGAGTCCGTCAGGATCGGGAACGCGAGGTTTGAGCACCTGTCCAACGTCATCATCGACTCCGGCACGACGCTGACGTTCCTGGACAAGGTTCTGCTGGACCCGATAATGGAGGAGATGACACGGCGCATTCACTTCGTGCGGAAGCGGCCGCCGAACAGGCAGCTGCAGCTCTGCTACAGCGTGCTCGGGCCGAGTGGTAAATTTTACTTCTACAAGTTTGTCCCGGACTTGACGCTGAATCTGGCCGTCTTCGCGGAGGCGGTGACGCTGAAGCCGGAGAACCTGTTCGTCGAGGTGCAGATAGGGACCATGTGCTTGATGATGGCGCCGGTGACGCCGCAGCAGCCGGTGGCCATCATTGGGAACATCGCGCAGCAGAACTTTCACGTCGGCTACGACCTTGACAAGGGCACCGTCACCTTCGCCCCTGCGGACTGCGCGAGATCCTACCGCTCGTCCTCCGCCTCCGTGTAGCTATCTCATCATCATTAGTTGCTAATAATTTTGCGTTTAGTGTTGCCATGTGGTGCATCTTTTCTTTTATGCGTTGCTCTTTGTCAGTTCGGCTCCTGAATGCCACATATGAGCTCTCTTTGGTTGGTCTTTCAGAGTAGCTTTCTAATAAAAAATTTAAAAAAAGAGTATCGATTAAGTAAAACCTTGGCGTGCCAAACTTATCTTAACCGCCCAGTCTGGCGTACCATTTGGAAATTGCGTGTGCCATCAAAAATCAAAATCCATGTTTGGAGGACTTTGCTTGGACCTATTCCTTGCCGTGGTGCTTTAGCGAACAGACATATGACTACAAGTTCCCGGTGTCCTCTTTGTAGTTCGGACTGTGAAAGCATTAGGCATGCTATGTTTCTGTGCCCGAGGGTGCAGGAAATTTGGCATATTCTTGGACTACAGGAGCTGGTGAATGAAATCTGCACAATAGAGAGAGATGGAGGTTCGGCGCTGGCCGATCTCCTATTATCCAAAAGTACCATATGTCCACTAGTGGTCGATGTCCAGCGCAATGATCTAGTGGACACAACAATCTGGTATGTATGGTGGGAACGACGCAAATACACACACGGTGAGAACATCTATGAGTCAGCAAGGTCGGCCCAAGCTATATCAACTTTAGCGCAGAACTTTTCACGAGCAAGGTTGAAGCAAACTAAAATTAAAAGACATGGCTGGTCCAAGCCGCCTGAGGGCGTCATCAAACTTAATGTCGATGCAGCTTTTGATCGGGACACTGGTACAGGGGGTACGGGAGCAGTGCTGCGTGATCCGGTTTCTTTGTCGCTGCTTCCTGCAGTGATATACCCTTTGTGGAAGACGCAGCGACGGATCTGCTAGCTAAGAACTCGGAGTGTCTCGAACAATTGTTTGGAAATCGGAGCCCCGGGTTTCTTAGTGGATGTTTTAACAAACGATGGATCTTTATTCTCACATGAAATATAAACCGCCATGATGGCATTTCCCTCAAAAAAAAAACTTATCTTAACCGCCGCATCAACCCAACCCACCCACACATACACTCCTTAGAGCATCTCTAGCACACCCCTTATATTGCGGACCTTAAAAATGCGTTTACGCAAACCCAGCAAGGCAGGAGGTGGACACATTGATGGAGTTGCTGGATGGGTTCGGCGAGGCCACCGGACTCAGACTAAATAAAAGAAAATCCTCTGTCGCCGCAATATGTTGTGAAGGACTGCTTTTGCCGGAAGTGCTACAGGGTTTTGGTGGCCGCGTTGTCAACTTTCCAGTAACCTACCTAGCTAGGCCTGCCGATCACGCCAACAAGGCTCAGAATGGTGCATTTCCAATTCCTCATCGACCGGGTCAAGGCGAGGTTGGCCGGATGGAAAGGCAAGCTGCTGAACTTGGCGGGGAGAAGGGTTCTCTTCAGAAGCGTCCTCTCTGCTCTCCCTACTTTCGCAATGACAACTCTGAAGGTTCCAAAGAAAATTCTGAAAGAAGCCGACAAATCAAGACGGTGTTTCCTCTGGGCTCAGGACGACGAACTATCTGGAGGCAAATGCAAAGTGGCCTGGGGCAAGGTATGCTCACCAGTAGCTCAAGGAGGCCTCGGAATCCTTGACCTGAACAAATTCAACCGGGTCCTTAGAATTAGATGGCAATGGCTAGCATGGGTACAGCCGGACAAGCCTTGGGTCGGCATGCAACCACCACCAGACGACCACGACTGGGCTCTGTTTAGCAAAGCCACAAGGATACAGATAGGCAACGGAAACAAGGCAAGCTTCTGGAAGGATAACTGGGTAGGCGAAGCGCCGCTGCGCGTGCTGTCGGAGAAATGACACCTATGGGATCACGTGGAACTCTTCTACGGTTTGGCAGGGAAAGAAGTGTGCACAGAGAGCAGATCCAACGATCAACACGAGGGATTTTTACCCAGGTTCGGGCCGCTGACAAGCGTAAAACCCTAGTCCTGCTTCAGTGTATTGAGAGTTCTTGAGCTCTGGCTAGCTGCTACACATGCAAACTGGGCCAGAAAGTCCAAAAGTCCCCCTCTGTATTGCCTTGGGCCTCCTTTTATACCAAGGGGCTGCCACAGTGGCCTACATGAGGTGTAAAGTGCTACAGTGCACATGCTTATCCCTGTCGTCTTAGGACAAGCGCATTTAATGCGCTGCTTACGTGTCCCTAACTTTCTTGGGGACGGAAACAGAGCCCGTCCCGTCCGTCGCCGCCTCGCCCCATCTCGACACGCATCCAGGATGACGAGGCTCGCGGGGCCAGGCTGGCAGGCTAGTCGCTGTGCTGGAGCGGTGGCAGGGCGGTGGGATCTTGGCCAGGCGCGAGTCTTGCCGTGACCCCATAGACGTCCTCGGCAAGAATCTTGCCGGGGCCTCGCAAACGTTCCAGGTAAGAACCTTGCTGGGAACTTCGCCTTTTAGTCTTCACAAAGATCTGCATGCCACCATGCAGACACCCCTGGATCTTGGTCTTGACATTGTCGATGGTGTCAGAGATCTCAACCTCAAGGGTGGTGATCTTGTCGGGGCTTCGCAAACCATCCCGGCAAGGATCTTGCCTGGGCGTAAACCATCCCGGCAAGGATCTTGCCGGGGACTCAGCTTGTCTTCGGTTCTCTGATTATTGGCTCGGATGCCATCTTGGTCGCCTCGTACTTGCTTCCAGTTGCCCCCGTCAGGCCTTGCCGCGAGCGTGGCTGCAACTGCCCGTTCACAAGTATGGGGTACTATAGGGCTCAAACTTTAGTACACCGACAGGAGCCCCTGGGCCTGGGCCACACACGGGTGCTAGGTGTTGTTGGGCTAGGCCCAAGCAGTGCACGGGCACGCGTGGCAGGGGTTAACTGCTGTAATCATCTCGTCTGTTGTGCTTGCCCACGATACGCATTGTGTGCACGACGTGGGATACATGCGCGGAACGGCCGCAGCAGCAGGACGCCTGCGAAAACGCCTTCACATCAAACGGTAAAGAGGCAGCCTCACGCCTTCCCCATAAAAAGAGGAATCCGCAGAGGTGCTGCTCATTTACCTCTCGCCCGTTCCAATCTAGGAACCGCAGTCGTCTACCTCCTGGAGTCCGAAACAGAGCCCCCTCATCCGTCCGCCGCCTCCACGCTCTCACCGCCCTTGGCCTCCTGCCCTCCCCCGACTGCTATGGCGCCCAAAGTGACCAAGGGTAAAGAAGTGCCCAAGGCGAGCAAGGGCAAAGATGTGCCGGAGAGCGAGTTGATGAAGATGCGGAAGAGGAATGTCGTCTTCGCCCTGAAGCTTGACGCGCGCGCTCTGAAGGAGCGGTATGTGCATGTGGGGAAGAGCAACAAAGCGGCATCCTGCTACCCGTGTCATCCCAGCTTCCAGCGCCAAGCCTGCCCCAGCTAAATTCCCCTTCTTTGTCGATTACTTCTACTGCGGGCTCTGCCCCCCATTTTCTAATTTCTTTGTCGACATCATGTACACATTCGGCTTCCACCTTTTGGATTTTACGCTGAATGTCATGGCATGTATGTCCATCTTCGCCCACCTCTGTGAGAATTTCGCCGGAGTGGTCCCCAACACATCCCTCTTCCGCCATTTCTTCATCCCCCGCATCCAGCCAGGACAGGCCCTTTCTAGCTGCGTCGCCTGGATCCCAAGGGCATGGAACAAGGAAACCTACCCAGACGGGGTCTATGGAGAGAAGTGGGATGAGTGGCGGGGCAGGTGGTGCTGGATTACGGAGGAAGATCCGCAGCCATTCTGTATGCCCCGGCAAAAAAGGCTGACCCGCGGCAACAGTTGGAGCGCCCTAGACCCTCGAGACGGGGAGCTCACAATCGCAAACGACAGGATCAAATGCCTCAGAGCTGTCGGGCTCACAATCGAGATGCTCGGTGTCGACTTCCTACGCCGCCGCATCGCCCCTCTGCAGAACAAGGGGAGTCCGGCTTGGGAATATCAGAACCGAGCGGATATCATGAGGCTGCGCCCCGGCTTGACAGTAACTTGACGGTCATGTAGCACGCAGCTCTCTGCCATAGGATGTTCAAGACCATGACGTCGCTCAGGTTGCCGGCAGGCGTAACCCCACTGTGCAACAACACCGCCCAGACCTCGATCATCACTATGATGCCGGTGTTCAATGCCCATGGCCTTGACCAAACCTGGGCCGAGCCATTCACGGAGCAAGAATAGGATTTCTTCGACAACTTGTTGGAGAGGGCCAACCGAGAAGAGACGAACCTCATCCGCCCCACCACCGATGAAGAAGTGGCATATATTGCCAGCAGGGCGGAAGAGGCGGCCCTTGCCGCGGAGGCCGGCAGCGTTGGCTTCATGGAAGACGAAGCCAATGAAGAGGAGAACTTTGCCGAGCAGGGGGAAACTGCCGAAGAGCACAGAGGCGCAGTTGCCGGGGGCCCTTCTGCCGTAGATACAACTGAGGAGCAGCCGTATGAGGAGCCCCCAGCTCTAGGGAAGAAGATGCATGTTCTTCGGCGAGCCATCTCTGGCGAGCCAGTCCAGCAAGCTTCCTCGCACGAGGAGGTCCCCGACAAGGGAGTGGCCGGCAAGGCTGCACAGCGGCAAGAAGCTCAGCAGCAACCTGTGCGCCATATGAGGCGCATGACCGCGGCAGTGAGGAAAGCGGTAGGGGCGGCCCACGTGACGGCGCCGGCAGCTGGGGCGGGCTCACATCAGCCTGCCGCTTCTGCCATAGCCAAGCGCCCAGGTCCCCCTCTCCATCCCTCGTACGGACGCTATAGCGGAGGTCGAGTTCGACCTCTCTGCTTTTAGCCCGGAGAGAGACGAGAGCCCGGAAGGAGAAGAGTAAGTGTCCTGCCGCCTCCTTTATCCCCTGAGTTTCTGATTTTGCTTATCTTGTTTGTTCTTGCTTTGGCCTGTCCCCGCAGAGTTACGGAAACGTTGGCGAAGAAGGCGAAGAAGGCCAAAACTTCAACGAGGGACGAGCCCCCGGCAAGCATCGCAGGTGCGACGGAGACCATCACCATCAGCCCGGAGCCCAGCCCACGACACAGCCCCCAACCCAGCCCCTAGCATGAGTCCACTACTCATTTCCCGCTGGCGGGCATCAGGGTGTACATCTTTGCTGCTGACATTGCTGGGTCTGCAGGAGAAGAACAACAACAAGGAGAGCTGCCGAGGGCCGCCCCCGATGTGCCGCCTCCGTCAACCAGACCGCCCAGGGATGGATCCCCGGCAAGGGCTTCCACCAGTGAGCCCACGCGCGTGGGGGAAGAGCCGGCAAGCACAGGCGCCGGCAGTCTTACACCGGCAACAGATGTTGCCGGGGAGGGAACCACCTCCCAACCGCTCGTCACAGGTAAGTTGCTCGCTTTCGGGCACTTGTCATTCCTCCTGCATGATCTTTCTCTCCTTCCTTCCTGTCTTGAACTTTGACTTTGGTTTCATCTCGTTTCCCCTCCCTGGCTTCCAGATTTCTCCTCGACGGATCAGATGGACGTCAACGTCATCATCGAGGAGACCGCCAAGGATGCTGCCGTCGAGGCCGCCAAAATCACTGCCGATGAGGCTGCCAAGGACGTGCATGAAGAAGCCGCCAAAGGGTCCGCTGGGGGCCGGCAAGGAGATCGGTGACCATACTGATGGAATTCCTGCCGCAGGAGCTCCCGGCGATGTACCGGTCCTAGAGCCCTCAGTTGCCGGTGAGGCGGTTGTCGAGGATCAACCGTCAACATCCGAGGTCCCCCCTCAAGCAGATACCTTGGCGACAACTTGTTCATCAACATCCCAGGAACGGCAAGAACTGGAGCGCAAACCGAAGGAGAGATTCTTGATGAGGAAGTCATTGCTGCTGCCGGGCTCAAACTTGTTGACGAGCCGCGCGCCAGAAGCAGTGGATCCAAAGAAGATCAGCTCCTCTAGGCCATGAGCGACAACTTCCAGAAGCTCCACGTGCTTCATCGCACCCGAAAGGAGAAGTTGGACTCCAGGGCAGCAGTTGTTGAAGCGGCAAAGGCAGATCTCCAGAAGTGCGTCGAGCAAATGCAAGTCTGGTTCGCCGAGGCTTGGCAAGAGCTTAAGATGGGCCGGGAGCAGCTGAGCCAAAGTTGGGACGAGCTCCTCTTGAAACAGTCCGACATTGAGAAGGCACAAGAAGAGGCCGCTCAACAGGATGCCACAGAAGATGCTCGGCTGACACAATGCCGTGTCAGGCTTGATGCTCACGAAGAGGACCTTACCGCTCAAGAGAAGGCTCTTTCCGCTATGCTCCGCGGCAAGGACAAAGAAATTGAGAGGCTCGTCGCACAGTGGACCCAAGAGCTGGAGCAGGAACACAAGAAAATACTTCACGCTCTGGTCTTGGACCACACCGGCAAGATGAAGGAAGCCATCAATGCCGCCGAAGCTGCAGGGGCTGCCAAGAACGAGCTGGCCGGCAAGGTGAAAAAGCTGGAGGTGGATCTGGAGAAGCACAACAAGTAGATCTCGACGCTCAAAAGCGACAGAGAGAAAACTCTCTACGACTTGGTGGAGATGCAAACTACCATATCCAAAAAGACCCAAGAACTCTCCTCCGCCACTGAATCCATCGCCGATCTGGAGTTGAAGCTGACCATGCTGAAGGAGTGCCTTGAGAACGACAGGGTTCGCGAGAAAACTTTGACCAAAGCCCTCCATGACGAAAAGGAGCTGCTTGAGAGCGCCGCCGCCACCTATAATGACTATGAGAAAGGCGGGAAACTCTGGACTCAGCGCCTTGTTGACGTCGCGGAAAGGCTCACGGCACAACTGTCCACCATGGGCCTGCCGAACTTCAGGTATTCTTCCGAGGGGAGTGTCGGATTTTGGGTTCCGGCAAAACCCTTCAGGTTCAAACTCTGGGGTGCGCGCGATGATCTCCCCCTCACCGATCACGCCCTCGCATGCTTCATGAACTCACGGACTAGCTCGCCGAACCCAAATGTAACGCCCCGAGACCGGTGCTCCAGATGCCTTCCATGGATTCCGAGATTCATCGTGTGATTTGTTTTGTTCGTTGCATTCATCTTTACATCATGTGCATTGCATCATGTCATCTTGCACCCTTTTTAAAAAAAACCCAGCTGAATAAATTGCATGGATCTTTGATCCATTTAAATCGAGGGATGTTCACAATGGTGACTTCTCTTTATAACTTATCCTCCCAATATTAGGGAGCTATTATAAAGTATTCCATGGTTGTGGAATTACCTTGGACACACTTGCAAATAAATCCCAATGCCTTTGTTATCTCAATTCTTGGTCTCCGACTTGTCCTCTTATTCTTTTATCGTTTTATCGAGGCTCTTCCTAAATGTTCAACATTTTCGGAAACTTCGGATTCCTACTCCTTGTTCAAACCATTTGAATTAAATTCAAATGTAAACCTTGCAATCTTGCCCACTCCATTTTTCTTGGAACAAGCACATTTTTACGAGTCCAGGAAAATTGTCCTCCTGCTCAACTTCCTTTCCCTAGCCCCTCTTCCTTTTCCTTCTCTCTAATGCTTTTCTGTTAAAGAAAATTAGAGGGAGGGAGAGAGAGCCTGCGCCCGCCGGCCTCTTGGGACTGACCAAACAGGCCGACCGACCCACCAAGGCCCAACCATCCCTGCCATAAGCCCAGCCGCACCTATAACCCTAGCTCTCTCCTGATCGATCCCCGTCCTCCTCGTTCTCCCCCTGTGCGCCGCCGCCACACACACCCATCGCCTCCATGGCCGCCGCGCCCCGCCTCTCCGCCTTGGCCTCGCCAAGCTCGCCGGCAGCTGTGAGCTCGCTTGTCCCCGCCGTCCTTCTCCGTCGCGCGCCTCCGGCCTGCTCGCTAGCACCAAGGCGCTCCTCTTCCTCCGCGTCCGACCCCGCCAGCTGCCTCGCCCCTCCTCGCCGCCCCGTTGTGCTCCGGAGGTCAGGGCCGCCATGGACGAGCCCCGCGACCACGCCCCTGCCGTCCCCGCGCCTTGCAGCCTCCCAGACTGCCGCGCCATCGCCGTTCGTCTTCAACCGCGGGAGCACAGTCTTTCTCCAACTGCGTCCCCTGGCTGCCTCTGTCTGCATCGAGCAGCAGCAGCTCGTCGCTCAGCGCCATGGCACCCGCGCCCTCAAGCTCCTGCGCCAGCCTCGCCTTCCTGCGCCACCATCGTCGTGGCTGCTCTGTGCTTCTCCACCGAACGACGTCGCCGCCGGCGTGCTCTGCCAGGATCCGGTGGATCTCGGCTTCCCCTGCGACTCTGCCGCCCTACCTTGTTCCCGGAGCCACGACGCCCTGCTTGCGTCAAGCCGCTGCATCCGCTCGCGCGCATCAACCAGTGCCAAGCCCCTGCCGCCGGCCTCCTGTCTTGCTTCTTTTTGGACCAGCAAGAACGCCGCCAAGAACCGTATGCGGACGCATCGTCTCCAGGATATTTCGCCAAGTACCTCTACGTGCGGACTCGCCAAGTACTCGACCCATATGCGCCAAGTTTGACTATGAACGGCTACACGTCCGACCCCGTATTCGAACCTCAAGCGCCAAGTTCCACTACCGTTGTCGTGCATCCGACAAGAACAAGTGTACGACTACACCCGGCGATGCGGCAAGTACCTCCACGATGACCCGAACATCTACAGAAAAACGTGTACCACTACCGTCGAGGACCGATAGTACCTCTACTTCCAGTATCGTTGTGTGAACGACTACTTCCTCTATGACCAGTGTACCACTACTTCCTTCGACGTACTCGTTCCACCCCAAAATGCACGCTTCAAAGTTATAACCCCGAGACAACGCCCGTGAACGAATGCATGTGTTGTATGAGATGCCCGTTGTTGCATCGTGTCCGAGTAGTCATTGCACGTTGCTCCTAGTTTGCCATGTCGTCGACCCGTGGGAACCCGGTAACCGGGAGCACCCCACCATCTCTTGTGTGTTCCACACATCCGCACACTTCTCTTTTGCATCGATATCTCAATCGAGTTACCGGTACCCATATGTTGCCGTGGCACCCTTTCGTTCCGCCATGGTGACCAAATGCTCTATACCACCCTTCTTGTCAACTTTTCATTAAACTTGCATCCAACCTTGCATATGTCATCCGCATCATGATAATAACATTTAAAACGTTTAAAATTGTTGTTTGCTTTAAATTGCTAAATGACATATGGGGATTTTTAGGAATCGTTGTTTGTTGTTTCCGGCCTCATTTAAACTTGCTTAAATAGATAGTTTTATTATGCTTCATCTCTTGCCATGTTAACCAACATTTAATATTGATGTGTAGCATAAGCGAGTTAACTAAATAATTGATGTGGTGTTTTGTCAATATGCAACTCATTGCATATTGAGCTCCACTTAATTTGTAGTATTGTTAGTTGCATTTTGCCATGCCATGCCTCATTTAAACCGGACATGCATCATACTTGATTGTGCATCATGCCATGTTTATGATTGTGTGTTTACCATGTTGTTTGCTTCTTTCCGGTTTGCTTCTCTCGTTAGCTTCGGTTACGTTTCGGAGTTGTGAGGGTTCGTTCGACTACGTCCGTTTGTCTTCTTCATGGACTTGATCTTCTTCCTAGCGGAATTTCAGGCAAGATGACCATACCCTTGAAATCACTTCTATCTTTGATTGCTAGTTGTTCGCTCCATTGCTATGCCGCGCTACCTACCGCTTGCTATATCAGGCCTCCCATATTGCCATGTCAAGCCGCTAACCATCCTTTCCTAGCACCGTTGTTTGGCTAAGTTACCGCTTTTGCTCAGCCGTTCTTATAGCATTGCTAGTTGCAGGTGAAGCTGAAGTGTGTTCCATGTTGGAACATGGATATGTTGGGATATCACAATATCTCTTATTTAATTAATTAATGCATCTATATACTTGGTAAAGGGTGGAAGGCTCGGCCTTATGCCTGGTGTTTTGTTCCACTCTTGCCGCCCTAGTTTCCGTCATACCGGTGTTATGTTCCTTGATTTTGCATTCCTTACGCGGTTGGGTGTTATGGGAACCCCTTGACAGTTCGCTTTGAATAAAACTCCTCCAGCAAGGCCCAATCTTGGTTTTAACATTTGCCACCTAAGCCTTTTTCCCTTGGGAGTCGTGCTCCCGGGGGTCATCATTATTTTAACCCCCCCGGGCCAGTGCTCCTCTGAGTGCTGGTCCAAACCGAGCGATGTCCGGCGCCCCCTGGGCAACCAGGGTCTATGCCAACCCGACGTCTGGCTCATCCGGTGTGCCCTGAGAATGAGATATGTGCAGCTCCTATCGGGATTTGTCGGCAGATTCGGGCGGCTTTGCTGGTCTTGTTTTACCATTGTCGAAATGTCTTGTAACCGGGATTCCGAGTCTGATCGGGTCTTCGTGGGAGAAGGATTATCCTTCGTTGACCGTGAGAGCTTGTGATAGGCTAAGTTGGGACACCCCTGCAGGGTATAAACTTTTGAGAGCTGTGCCCGCGGTTATGTGGCAGATGGGAATTTGTTAATGTCCGGTTGTAGAGAACTTGACACTTGACTTAATTAAAATACATCAACCGCGTGTGTAGCCGTGATGGTCTCTTTTCGGTGGAGTCCGGGAAGTGAACACGGTTTGGGTTATGTATGAATGTAAGTAGCTTCAGGATCACTTCTTGATCACTTCTAGCTTCTCGACCGTTGCGTTGCTTCTCTTCTCGCCCTTATTTGCGTATGTTAGCCACCATATTTGCTTAGTGCTTGCTGCAGCTCCACCTCATTACCCCTTTCCTGCCCATAAGCTTAAATAGTCTTGATCTCGCGGGAGTGGGATTGCTGAGACCTCGTGACTCACAGATTCTACCAAAACAGTTGCAGGTGCCGACGATACCAGTGCAGGCGACGCAACCGAGCTCAAGTGAGAGTTCAACGAGGAAGTTGGTCGTTACTATGTTTCGTTTCCTGATGATCAATAGTGGAGCGCAGTTGGGACGATCGGGGATCTAGCATTTGGGGTTATCTTCTATTCATTTGGTTTTGACCATAGTCGGTCTATGTGTGTATTTTGAATGATGTATGATTTATTTAAGTATTGTGTGAAGTGGCGATTGTAAGCCAACCCTCTTTATCCCATTCTTGTTCATTACATGGGATTGTGTGAAGATGACCCTTCTTGCGACAAAACCTACAATGCGGTTATGCCTCTAAGTCATGCCTCGACACGTGAGAGATATAGCCGCATCGTGGGCGTTACAAGTTGGTATCAGAGCCATCCCCGACTTAGGAGCCCTCTGCTTGATCGAATCGCTGACGTTGTTGAGTCTAGAAAAAAATGTTTTGAGTCTTAGGATTATATATATCGGAGAGTAGGATTCTTTTTACTCCTCAGTCCCTTCGTCGCTCCGGTGAGGCCTCCTGACGTAGATGTTTTGACTTTGCTCTCCTCAAATTTCACTAATTTTTTTTGGATCACGTGGGTATCTTCAAATCGTTTCGTTGGTTTTGTGACGAGAACATTGTTCTTGGTGCCTCCTGACATTTAGGGGTTGTGGCAGTGTCCCGGGGAGTTGAGCTCCGAGGTGTTGTCGTCACAATTTTATCGTTGCAGTTCTGGAATACCTGAGTTTCGCCGACATCGAAAATCTATTTTATGCAGTTGTTGGTGAGATCACCTCGACGCCACCCAGTACTGGGGCGGGAGTTTGGGAGTATTGTCATAACTCGTATAACGGATGCTTTTCGAAGGTTGAGGTACACGATTTCCGGAGTTTTCTTGGTTATGTGTTGACGGATGGATACAGCTGGATCTAGGGATTGTTAGTTTGGGTGAGATATATTGCGTCCCCTGTATCCCCAACACCTGATTGCATAACCAGAAAGTTTCTGGAGTTTATAAGTGGGAATTCAAGTAGCTCCTAGATTATCTTTCCAACAGACACATGATACGATATGGGATCTATCATATGTTTGTTTCCGGCCTATTTCCTAAGCCAATCCTTTGTTTTGTTTTGGTTTGTTGTATTCGAGTTGCTTCGAAGTCAAGTGTTGATTCCTTACCTTTCCTAAGCGGTGTTCTCATACTTCTATGTGAATACCAATCCTTCTTGATCATCGAGATTTTCATGCCAATTCTTTTCCAACCGACGTGCTCTTTTTCAAGTGGATCCAATCATTTCAACATTCGCGAGATCAATTCTCAGTTCTTTGCAACGGTGTTTGCTGCATCCGTCCCAAGTTGTCTTTGTTTTCCCTGCCCTCCCACCCTTTTTCTTCAAGGACTCAGATTTCTTAATCAAGTATCCATCTTATAGATGGGAAGTCTCTCCATTCTTTTTCGTCAATGTTCTTATCCGGTGATTCTTAGGAAGATACTAACGGAGCCTTAACTTCATCATTATTCGTTCTCTTTCTTCTCGAGTGGATTAAATTCAAGCTTTGTCGATCATATCTTTTCCTCGTTTCAAATGTTTTTCTCGTACCGGTGCACCTCTGAATCATCCACTTCTCGCTATTCAATTTTTCCGGAGTGATGAAGATATCTTAGAAGATTCAAGTTTCCATTCTCAATTCACTCAAGTTCTTTTGAGGATGCTATCTCATTCAAGCCATTTAATTCAACCGGTGCAATCTCTCTTTTCAAGCAATCGTTCAACGGTGGTTCTTTTGAGTGGGCCCTAACCCACAGATCTTTTCCCAGGATCTTACCTGACTCTTCTAATTTTCCCGGAGCTTCTAAAATTCTTTTCAAGCTTTGACGTAAGAATGGGTTATCATCAGTCATATGTCTTTCTCCAAGATCTTTCAAATTCATTTCATCGTTGCTTCAACCTTTCCAATTTTCATTCCGGAGTGCCTCAACAATTAATGGTGGTGTTTCTCATCGTCATTCTCAACATTTGAAGACCGAAGACGAGTTTCTCTTAAATCTTGCTTCATTCTCTTCAAGATTCATGGTTCTAGCTTGCTGCCATCCTCTCATAATTGTTTTCGATTGTGAGAATTCTTTTCACCCATACAGAGCATTTCAGGAGTCTTTTCAGTTTGATTCTCCGGAGCCCATCATCTCAGAATTATTCATTCAAGCTTTCAGCTCTCGTTCTCCGAATCATACCGTTGCATCATTCAAGTATTATCTAATCAGCTCGGGATCTCTGCGTTCACTTGTATCTAAATTCTCTCAAGTATCTTCGTTCATTTTCTAATTCTTCCCGGTGTTTCTTTATCTTTTCTTCGTTCATTATCAATTCTTACGGTGGTTCGTTCAAGAGTTCTCTTCCTTCGTTATCATATAGATTCATTCGTTCTTTCCAATCCTACCGGTGGTTCGTTGAAGACCTTCCCAAGTTTGCGCCATATCTATCTTAATCCTTTCTACGAGAATAAGTAGTATGCCAAATCCATTGCTTGTCATCAATTTAATTGGTGAAGGATGAGCATAATGTAATTCTTATTCTTGTTTCATCGAGTAAATTCAATTCCTTATTCCGGAGGTTCATCAAAATTCTTGATTTCATTTGTTCATCTTTCTTTCCGGAGTTCCAAGTTTTCTCGGTTATATCATTTCAAAGCTTCATCTTATCACTGCAAGGCTTCACCTTGTGTTGTCAACTTCTCTTTCTTTCTATCATCCTTTTATTATCGGAGTTCTTCATGGAGTTTCTTCATGGTGGTTCATCAAGGATTTAATTCATTCTCGAAGTGTTCTCAAGATTCTTGTTGGAAGAGCTCAAATATTCTTCTTCCTGCATTCCAAAGTGCAATTCGTTCTACCATATCATTTGAGGTGGTGTTATGTCATTCTTGACAATTTGAGTTCGCGTTTCATGATTCACATGTTGTCAAGAATGAGATATTTTAAATCCACCAATCTCTTCGTTGGATTTATCTTGTGTCATGTTTCACCTAAAGCCTTCCCTAAGGAATGTTGCTATTATGGTGCTTATGAATGATCCAATTTTTCTCCTATCCTCTTGGTGAAAGAAGTTTTTCATCGCCTTGGTGCTCTCACTCAAATCAATGGCTTCCTTTAGTGGCCGTTTGTCACCTCATAATGTTGAGATGTTTCCATAAGTCCACTACAAGCTTATTCTTTTCGTTGTTGGTTTTCCAACAACTCCATTCAATCCTTCTTTTTAAGGAGGCTCTTTCAAATTCAATTGTGATAGAAGTTGTTGTTCTCTTCTCTGTTCTCTTGATTCCACTCTTTCATTTTTCCTGAAGGCATTGTGATGTTTTCTTCGACCCATCATCTCATTTTGGAGATCATGTCCTTTTCCTTGCTTATCCATTTAACCGGAGTGTCGTATTTTCATTCGAGCTCTCTCGTCTTATCAAGTTTTGCCTCCTTCCTCAACTAGAGTACGGTCTGAAATCTTTCTTACCCCTTGTGCCATTTTTCAATAGTTCCGGAGGCAGTGTGTTGTTGATTTCATCAAGTATCATCCCATCTTCTCAAGTTCATGTTAATTCCTTCCATTTTTTCAGTTGGAGTGCTGTCCAAATTATATCATTCTTAATCATACTCTATCTTGTTTTAACCGGAGTGGCTTCAAAATCTATCTTGTCCCCTAAGCTCTTGGTTCTCATCATGTTCTTTGTTCTTCTCTGCTAACGCAGTGTTTGCAATCTCATTCACCTCCATTGTATTCTTTCTTTCGATTTGTTCAACCTCTCAAGGTTCATTGGTTTCACTTGTTTGTAAAAGAAGCAACTTTGCTTTACCTCTTTCGCTTTTCTCCAGTGCCATCCTAGATCTCAGGACGAGATCCTCTTGTAGTGGTGGAGTGTTGTAATGCCCCGAGACCGGTGCTCCAGATGCCTTCCATGGATTCCGAGATTCATCGTGTGATTTGTTTTGTTCGTTGCATTCATCTTTACATCATGTGCATTGCATCATGTCATCTTGCACCCTTTTTAAAAAAAACCAGCTAAATAAAATGCATGGATCTTTGATCCATTTAAATCGAGGGATGTTCACAATGGTGACTTCTCTTTATAACTTATCCTCCCAATATTAGGGAGCTATTATAAAGTATTCCATGGTTCTGGAATTACCTTGGACACACTTGCAAATAAATCCCAATGCCTTTGTTATCTCAATTCTTGGTCTCCGACTTGTCCTCTTATTCTTTTATCGTTTTATCGAGGCTCTTCCTAAATGTTCAACATTTTCGGAAACTTCGGATTCCTACTCCTTGTTCAAACCATTTGAATTAAATTCAAATGTAAACCTTGCAATCTTGCCCACTCCATTTTTCTTGGAACAAGCACATTTTTCCGAGTCCAGGAAAATTGTCCTCCTGCTCAACTTCCTTTCCCTAGCCCCTCTTCCTTTTCCTTCTCTCTAATGCTTTTCTGTTAAAGAAAATTAGAGGGAGGGAGAGAGAGCCTACGCCCGCCGGCCTCTTGGGCCTGACCAACCAGGCCGACCAACCCACCAAGGCCCAACCATCCCTACCATAAGCCCAGCCGCACCTATAACCCTAGCTTTCTCCTGATCGATCTCCGTCCTCCTCGTTCTCCCCCTGTGCGCCGCCGCCACACAAACCCATCGCCTCCATGGCCGCCGCGCCCCGCCTCGCCGCCTTGGCCTCGCCAAGCTCGCCGGCAGCTGTGAGCTCGCTTGTCCCCGCCGTCCTTCTCCGTCGCGCGCCTCCGGCCTGCTCGCTAGCGCCAAGGCGCTCCTCTTCCTCCGCGTGCGACCCCGCCAGTTGCCTCGCCCCTCCTCGCCGCCCCGTTGTGCTCCGGAGGTCAGGGCCGCCATGGACGAGCGCCGCGACCACGCCCCTGCCGTCCCCGCGCCCTGCGGCCTCCCAGAGTGCCGCGCCATCGCCGTTGGTCTTCAACCGCGGGAGCGCAGTCCTCCTCCAACTGCGTCCCCTGGCTGCCTCTGTCTGCATCGAGCAGCAGCAGCTCGTCGCTCAGCGCCATGGCACCCGCACCCTCAAGCTCCTGCGCCAGCCTCGCCTTCCTGCGCCCCCTTCGCCGTGGCTGCTCCGTGCTTCTCCACCGAACAACGTCGCCGCCGGCGTGCTCTGCCAGGATCCGGTGGATCTTGGCTTCCCCTGCGACTCTGCCGCCCTGCCTTGTTCCCGGAGCCAGGACGCCCTGCTTGCGTCAAGCCGCTGCATCCGCTCGCCCGCACCGACCAGCGCCAAGCCCCTGCCGTCGGCCTTCTGTCTTGCTTCTTTTTGGACCAGCAAGAACGCCGCCAAGAACCGTACGCGGACGCATCGTCTCCAGGATTTTTTGCCAAGTACCTCTACGTGCGGACTCGCCAAGTACTCGACCCGGATGCGCCAAGTTTGACTATGAACGGCTACACGTCCGACCCCGTATTCAAACCTCAAGCGCCAAGTTCCACTACCATTGTCGTGCACCCGACAAGACCAAGTGTACGACTACACCCGGCGACGTGGCAAGTACCTCCACGATGACCCGAACATCTACAGAAAAACGTGTACCACTACCGCCGAGGACCGATAGTACCTCTACTTCCACTACCGTTGCGTGAACGACTAGTTCCTCTACGACCCGTGTACCACTACTTCCTTCGACGTACTTGTTCCACCCCAAAATGCATGCTTCAAAGGTATAACCCCGAGACGACGCCCGTGAACGAATGCATGTGTTGTATGAGATGTCCGTGGTTGCATTGTGTCCGAGTTGTCATTGCACGTTGCTCCTAGTTTGCCATGCCGTCGACCCGTGGGAACCCGGTAATCGGGAGCACCCCACCATCTCTTGCGTGTTCCACACATCCACACACTTCTCTTTTGCATCGGTATCTCAATCGAGTTACCGGTACCGATATGTTGCCGTGGCACCCTTTCATTCCGCCATGGTGACCAAATGCTCTATATCATCCTTCTTGTCAACTTCTCATAAAAATTGCATCCAACCTTGCATATGTCATCCGCATCATGATAATAACATTTAAAACGTTTAAAATTGTCAGTTCCTTTAAATTGCTAAATGACATATGGGGATTTTTCGGAATCGTTGTTTGTTGTTTCCGGCCTCATTTAAACTTGCTTAAATAGATAGTTTTATTATGCTTCATCTCTTGCCATGTTAACCAACATTTAATATTGATGTGTAGCATAACCGAGAGTTAAATAAATAATTGATGTGCTGTTTTGTCAATATGCAACTCGTTGCATATTGAGCTCCACTTAATTTGTAGTATTGTTAGTTGCATTTTGCCATGCCATGCCTCATTTAAACCGGACATGCATCATACTTGATTGTGCATCATGCCATGTTTATGATTGGGTGTTTACCATGTTGTTTGCTTCTTTCCAGTTTGCTTATCTCGTTAGCTTCGGTTACGTTCCGGAGTTGTGAGGGTTCGTTCGACTACGTCCGTTTGTCTTCTTCATGGACTTGATCTTCTTCATAGCGGAATTTCAGGCAAGATGACCATACCTTCGAAATCACTTCTATCTTTGCTTGCTAGTTGTTCACTTTATTACTATGCCGCACTACCTGCCACTTGCTATATCAGGCCTCCCATATTGCCATGTCAAGCCTCTAACCATCCTTTCCTAGCAAACCGTTGTTTGGCTAAGTTACCGCTTTTGCTCAGCCCTTCTTATAGCGTTGCTAGTTGCAGGTGAAGCTGAAGTTTGTTCCATGTTGGAACATGGATATGTTGGGATATCACAATATCTCTTATTTAATTAATTAATGCATCGATATACTTGGTAAAGGGTGGAAGGCTCGGCCTTATGCCTGGTGTTTTGTTCCACTCTTGCCGCCCTAGTTTCCGTCATACCGGTGTTATGTTCCTTGATTTTGCGTTCCTTACGCGGTTGGGTGTTATGGGAACCCCTTGACAGTTCGCTTTGAATAAAACTCCTCCAGCAAGGCCCAATCTTGGTTTTAACATTTGCCACCTAAGCCTTTTTCCCTTGGGAGTCGCGCTCCCAAGGG
>NC_057802.1:80458072-80466319 GCF_018294505.1 Triticum aestivum | reverse complement strand
GCGCCCCCTGGGCAACCAGGGTCTATGCCAACCCGACGTCTGGCTCATCCGGTGTGCCCTGAGAACGAGATATGTGCAGCTCCTATCGGGATTTGTCGGCACATTCGGGCGGCTTTGCTGGTCTTGTTTTACCATTGTCGAAATGTCTTGTAACCGGGATTACGAGTCTGGTCGGGTCTTCGTGGGAGAAGGAATATCCTTCGTTGACCGTGAGGGCTTGTGATGGGCTAAGTTGGGACACCCCTGCAGGGTATAAACTTTCGAGAGCCGTGCCCGCGGTTATGTGGCAGATGGGAATTTGTTAATGTCCGGTTGTAGAGAACTTGACACTTGACTTAATTAAATTACATCAACCGCGTGTGTAGCCGTGATGGTCTCTTTTCGGCGGAGTCCGGGAAGTGAACACGGTTTGGGTTATGAATGAACGTAAGTAGCTTCATGATCACTTCTTGATCACTTCTAGCTTCTCGACCGTTGCGTTGCTTCTCTTCTCGCCCTTATTTGCGTATGTTAGCCACCATATTTGCTTAGTGCTTGCTGCAGCTCCACCTCATTACCCCTTTCCTGCCCATAAGCTTAAATAGTCTTGATCTCGCGGGAGTGAGATTGCTGAGTCCTCGTGACTCACAGATTCTACCAAAACAGTTGCAGGTGCCGACGATACCAGTGCAGGCGATGCAACCGAGCTCAAGTGAGAATTCGACGAGGAACTTGGTCGTCACTATGTTTCGTTTCCTGATGATCAGTAGTGGAGCTCAGTTCGGACGATCGGGGATCTAGCATTTGGGGTTATCTTCTTTTTATTTGGTTTTGACCGTGGTCGGTCTATGTGTGTATTTTGAATGATGTATGATTTATTTAAGTGTTGTGGGAAGTGGCGATTGTAAGCCAACCCTCTTTATCCCATTCTTGTTCATTACATGGGATTGTGTGAAGATGACCCTTCTTGCGACAAAACATACAATGTGGTTATGCCTCTAAGTCGTGCCTCGACACGTGAGAGGTATAGCCGCATCGTGGGCGTTACACCAAAGAACACGAAGACACAAGATTTATACTGGTTCAGGCCACCGTTGTGGTGTAATACCCTACTCCAGTGTGGTGGTGGTTTGCCTCTTGGGCCGGGGATGAACAATACAAGGGGAACAACAGCCTCATGAGGAGAGGTGTTCTTGTGCTTGGTGAGCGGTGTATGGATGAGGATCGCTCCCGATGAGTTCTGGTAGGTGAGGATCCGATCCCCTCTACTGTGGTGTCTAGCCCTATTTATAGAGGCCATGGTCCTCTTCCCAAATATTGAGCGGGAAGGGAGCCAACAACGGCCAATTTGAAAGGGGACAGCTAGTACAGCTTATCCTGACAAAAGTAGTCTTCGCCTGCCAAAGGCTCTGGTGGTGACGCCGTCTTGGGCTCCACGATGACCTCCGTCTTGCCGTCCTGCTGGTCTTCGTCTCGTTGCACCGATATGGAAACCTTTTCCTGATGCCTCGGAACTCCTCGCCTGCGCTTGCTCCCTTGCCACCAAAGAGGAAGCGAGGACACTGTGCGCGCTGGCGCCCGCCTGGCCTCGGTCGTCATGGCTCACGTCATGGGAACCTCACGAGGTTTGCCTTGCCTTGATCTCTCTGCCCCTCCCGAGCCAGCCCGGTGAGGCCGCTCCCGAGGAGGTCTTGTGTCGTCCGCCTCGCGAGGCTTGGCCCCTCGTGAGGGTCTTGAAAGCTTGTTGGTGAAGGTGGGCTGTACGGGCCCGCTTGCAGAGCCACACCGTGGGCCGCAGGCAGGCAAGTCTGGGGACCCCCGTTCCCAGAACACCGACAGTAGCCCCCGGGCCCAAGGCGCGCTCGGACTTGGCTTCGAGGCGAAGCCAAAGGGCAAGTGTGGAGCGCCGCGGGCCCCAGCAGCCTACGGCCTTGGTCGACGTGTGGCGGTTGATTGGACGTGGGCGTCTCCGCTTCCCCATGCTGCCTCGACAACTGCCCGACTTGATGAGTCGCTGCTGCATGCAAGGAAAAACCATCATTACTGTGATCGTGGGGGCGCTGGTTGGCCTTCCCTGCTATAAATGGAGAGGGGGGCAGAGCCCCCGTCGCCCATCTCTTCCCATTCCACTCGCTTCTTTCCCTTTGCTCCATTGCCAGTACCGACACCAATGGCACCATCAAAAAGGTTCTCCGCCGCGGAGAAGGGGAAGGCCCCTCGCGAGGGGCCCGACTCTTTGGCGCCCAAGCATGGACGCGGCCGTCCCCGCAAGCACACCGCTACCACCGCCGTGTCCCCCCGCAGCCGCGGCGGTGCCGCTTCGCGTGGCAGGGGTCGCTCCAGTCTTGGCAGCCCTGTTGATGAAGGGAGACGTGCCGTGGTCGCGCGGCCTCCCCGGCTGCGCTTCCACTCGGCGGAGGTGTTGCCGGAGTTTGTCGTCTGGTCAGAGAACACGGCGGCAACTGGCTTCAGCTTCCGCGCTTCTTCGTCGACGGGCTGCCGGCCGCAGGTCCTGGCGGGCTCTGGCTGCAGGCGGACTGCTGCTGCAGCAGGGCTTCCTGCATCGCGGTTGAGGTCTCCGTTGCGGGCAACATAGCCCTGGCCCGCGGCTGGCAGACGTTTGCCCGCGCGCGCGGCCTAGGCAGGCGGTGCACCCTCCATTAACAGTAAGACGGCTATGCGACCCTCTACGTGAGGGTGTTTGGGGAAGATGGTCGCCGCGCCGGGTGCTGTCCCGAGGTCAACGACGACAACGAGGTGCTCGGCCTTCGCGATGGTCGTGACGAGGATCAGGGCGAACCCGCCCTTGGCGTCGACCGCGCCTCGTCTAGCTACAGCGGCTCTTCCTCCGGCGACATCTCCAACAGCGGTGGTTACGACGAGCCGCCGCGCCCGCTTCGAAGGTGGCAGCGGGTCATCTTGTCGCCGCGCCTCCGTGAAGCGCGAGGAGGGGTCTGGCTGAGTTCGGGTCGGCGCCAAGAGCCCGCCTTCGCGGCCGGCCACAGGGGCACGCGCCGCTTTTATCTCGTTCTTCCTTTCCTTCCTGTATTAAGAAAGAAACCAGTATGGGGCCCCGGAGGGGCGTGCAACAAACTATGATTTCCCAGTTATTATGCTATGTTCATCGACCCTGTGCTGTGTCGCAACATCGTCGTTTTATGTAAGGATAACTTAGCTTGACGTGCTTGGAGTAGTCTTCTCTCCGCGAGGTGCTTGCTTCTGTCGGGGCCCCCTTGTCCTGGTAGGCGCTTAGAAACTGCAAAAAACTCAATAGGAGGCTTAACATTTCCGGAGCCTTGGTCGCAGGCGCCACTGGCCTTGACCCAACGCTTTGTATCGCGGTACCCGTGGGGCACGGATTAGGAGAGGTGCGCCAGCTTGTGGGCTCGAACGAGGGTGCCTCGCGAAAAGTAGACGAAAGGTAGAACAAGGAAAAACGCTCACGAGGGAAGGAAAAATGCTCTCGAGGGTACCTGTCCAGCCCCCTCGCGAGGAATGCGAGAGAGAGTACAGGCCAAGCCGGAGACGGAAACAGAGGCAGAAGGCAACGGAACCAAATCAACTGAGAACACCAGAAGCAAATTTCAATTAAAGAGGGGCGAGCCAACTACGGAAAGCAAATGAAAAGCCGCGCCCGGCACCTAGTCTAGTCTTCAAGTCTTCTCAGCAGCGCGGAGCTAAGTGCTGCCACTAGGACGTGGGAGGGAGCCCCCGAGGCCCGAGGGCGGCACTCCTGAGACTCCGGGGCGTGTACAGCCCCACTCATTATTACGTGAGAGTGTCACGAGTGGAGACCTTCACAGGCACTGGGCCTTCTTCACAGGCGCTGGGCCTTTCTTCATGGGTAGAACTTCCGAAGGTGCTGGATGTTCCAGGCGTTCTGGATGGGTACCCCTTCCTGTGTCTCCAGGCGCGCGGCGCCAGGCCTGGAGACATGGACGACCTTGAACGGGCCCTCCCACATGGGCGAGAGCTTAGGCGGCCCTTCCCTGGAGAGCACCCGCCTCAGGTCGAGGTCACCCACCTCGAGCGTCCTGGAGCGGATGTTGCGGCAGTGGTACCGCCGCAGCGCCTGCTGATACCTTGCCGCCCACAGCGCGGCTTCACGGCGGTGTTCCTCCCCTAGCACGAGGTCCATCCCCCGCATGGCGTCCTACTGCGCCTCATTGAACGCCAGGACCCGCGCAGAGCGATGTTTGACCTCGTGAGGGAGACCCGCTTCGGCTCTGTAGATGAGGAAGAATGGGGTCTCGCCTGTTGGCTTGGTGGCGGTGGTGCGGATGGACCACAGCACGGATTGGAGCTCATCATGCCAGCCACTGCCGCAGGCCTTGAGCTTCTTCTTGAAGGTCCTGGTCTTGAGGCCCCTCAGGACCTCTGCGTTGGCGCATTCGGCCTGACCATTGCTCCGGGGGTGCGCCACCGAAGCGTAGCAGATCCGCGTTCCAAGGTTAGCACAATATGTATTGAAGAGATTACTAGTGAACTGCGAGCCATTATCAGTGATGATGCGGTTGGGGACCCCAAAACGGCTCACGAGACCCTTGATGAACTTGACCGTGGAGCCAGCTGGGATGGTGCGGACAGCCTCTACCTCCGCCCACTTGGTGAACTTGTCGATGGTGACGTTGAGGTAGCGGTAGCCCCCGGGCGCTCGAGGGAACGGGCCCAAGATATCCAGCCCCCAGACCGCGAACGGCCATGAGAGTGGGATGGTCTGGAGGCCCTGAGCCGGCTGATGAATCTGCTTGGCGTGGAATTGGCAAGCCTCGCAAGACCTCACCAACTCATTCACGTCGTTGAATGCCGTGGGCCAGTAGAATCCATTGCGAAACACCTTGCCGACGAGGGTCCATGACGACGAGTGGTGCCCGCAGTCCCCGCCGTGTATGTCGGCCAACAGCTCTCTTCCTTCCTCCCTGGAGATGCAATGCAGGGAAACATCATTTGGCCGCTTCCTGTATAACTCACCGTCCCGGATGCAGTACGCCGTGGCTTGTCGGGCCACACGCTCCATGTCCTCTTCCTCTTCCGGCAGCGTCCCTTGCGTCAGGTATTCTTTGAATTCCTTGATCCATCACCCCTCCTGAGGTTCGAGCACCAAGACCAACCGCGCTCCAGAGGTCGGGCCGCAGGCCGGGGCTCCTGAGGCAGGTGGTTGAGGGAGCTCCTCACGAGGCTGCGCTGTTCTTGAGAGCGGCGGCGTTGCTGATGGCTTGAAGAGCCGCTCCTCAAAGACGCTAGGCTCTTGGGGTAGCCGCTTGGATGCTCTTCTGGCGATGTCATCGGCTTCCTTGTTGGTGCCACAGGGCACATGCTGTAGTTCCAGACCCGAGAACTGCTTCTCCATCTTGCGCACCTCCGCGAGGTATACCTCCATGTGCTCGTCCTTTGGCTCATATACCTTGTTGGAGAAGTTGACGAGGAGCTGCGATTCGCCCTTGATGGTGAGACGCCTCACCCCCAGGGCCACCGCGGCCCTGAGGCCAGCTATGAGGCCCTCGTACTCTACTATGTTATTGGAGACCTTCTCGCCCTACTGGAAGCAGAGCTGCATGGCGTAGTAGAGCTTGTCCTAGGTGGGGGAGATGAGCACCGCTCCAGCCCCCGCGCCCTGGCGTGAGAATGCACCGTCGAAGTACATGACCTAGCCGTCCGGCGCTTCGCTTCCTGCAGATAGGGATTGATACTCGCCTGCCTCGAGCTCTGGGGCGTCGGTCCATTCTGCGACAAAGTCTGCGAGCACATCCCCCTTGATGACCCTGGTCGTGCTGAACTCCAAGTTGAAAGCTTGCAGCTCGATGTTCCATTCGGTGACTCGCCCGGTAGCATTGGGGCTCCTGAGCACTCTTTCCAGTGGGTAAGCCGAGACGACCTTGATGGGATGACCCTGGAAGTAGTGGCGCAGCTTGTGCGAGGCCACCAGAAGCGCGAGTAGGATCTTCTGAGGCATGGGGTATCGTGCCCTCGCATCCCGCAGCATTGTGCTGACGAAATACGCCGGGTGCTCGACGAGGGCGGGAGAGCTGACAGAGCCCTCGGCTTCCGGGGGTTGAGGTGTCTCTTCGGGGTCATCGGCGTCAGGGGCTTGGTGGTCTGGCGAAGCAGTCGCTACTTCAGGATCTTCGCCTTGGTGCCACGCTGCTCCGTCCGGCCCGGTGGTTTCGCTTGACGGGCCCTTGACCTGGCGCTCTTCTCTGAGGGCTCCAGCGCTGCGCTGGTGGAGTGGGGTGTGGCAGACAGGTAAAGCACCAAGGGCTCGAGGGGTCGAGGCGCTACCATCACTGGAGGGCTGGTTAGGTATCTCTTGAGGTCTTGGAACGCTTGGTCGGCCTCCGGAGTCCACTCGAATGGGCCCTTCTTCTTCATTAGCTTGAAGAATGGCAGGGTACGCTCCCCCAGCTTGGAGATAAAGCGCCCTAACGCAGTCACACGACTGGCAAGCTTCTGCATCTCTTTGAGGGTCTGTGGTGGGCTCATGTCTTCGATTGCCTTGACCTTCTCTAGGTTCGCCTTGATCCCTCTCTGGGATACGAGAAAACCCAGCAGCTTGCCGGAAGGGACACCGAACACGCACTTCTCCAGGTTGAGTCACAAGTTCACCTGGCACAGAATTGCGAAGGTCTCCTCCAGGTCTTGGATCAAGGTTCTCGCCTCCCGATACTTCACCACAATGTCGTCGACATAGGCCTCCGCGTTTCTCCCGAGCTGCCGCCCTAAGGCGATGTGCATCAGCCGCTGAAAGGCCACTCCCGCGTTGCGCAGTCCGAAAGGCATGCAAGTATAGCAGTACACCCCACACGGGGTCAGGATGGTGGTCTTCTCCACATCTTCTACCGCCATCTTGATCTGGTGGTAGCCCGAGAATGCATCTAGGAAGCACAGCAAATTGCACTCGGCGGTGGAGTCAACGATCTGGTCGATGCGTGGAAGTGGGAACGGATCTTGGGGACAGGCCTTGTTGAGGTTGGTGAAGTCGACACACATGCGCTCCTTCCCGCCTTTCTTCGGCAGAACAATGGGGTTCGCCAGCCACTCGGGGTACCGAACCTCGCGAATGGCACATGCCGCCTCCAGCTTGCGGGTTTCTTGGACGATGAAGGCCTGCTTCTCCGTGGACTGCCGTCTCGCCCGCTGCTTCATAGGGCGTACATTGGGGCACACCTTTAAGTGATGCTCAATCACCTCTCTCGGGACCCCCACCAGCTGTTTGGGTTCCCATGCGAATATCTCCTTGTTTGCGTGCAAGAACTTCACCAATGCTTCCTCTTGGTCAGGGTCGAGGTCGGCACCTACGGTAAAGGTGGCTCCTGAGGACCTGTCCTCATTGACTGGCACCTGCTTGGTTTCTGCCTTGTCTTGGGTGAACAGCTGCTTCTTCTTGGTTGGTGCGGCTCCCCTGGCCTCGGATGCGCCCGCGCCGGCGGGCTGTGCCACCGCGGTGGTCCTGAGGGCAAGCTTGAGCACCACCAGGGCCTCCTTGGTGACCCCGTCGACGGCGAGGACGCCCTTGCTCCCAGGCATCTTCATGATGTTGTAAGCCGGATGGGTTGCTGCCATAAACTGGGCCAGAGCTGGGTACCCGAGGATGGCGTTGTACGGGAGGCCGATGCGGGCGATGTCGTAGTCGACCAGCTCGGTGCGGTAATTGTCGCGCGTGCCGAAGGTGATAGGAAGGCGGATCTACCCCAGGGAGCGGGCGGTGCCGCCGCCAACTCCTGAGAAGGGCTTGCTGAGGCGGAGCCGCTCAACACTACAAAAAAAGACACATCCGTGACATTTTGGGCCGAACGAAAAAAATTTATGTCATACATATGACACTTCTATGACGATAACTGTGACAAAACCTGGTATTATCATAGATGTGGTGGGCTCCTACTTCTATGACAAAAAATCATGATAGAAAATGGGCTTTTCGTCCTGGGCGGGCCGGAGACGCAGCTGCATGACATTCTTTGGGCCGTCCATGACGGAAAAAACCGTGGTAGAAGCGAGGGCGAGGAAAATTTCGGGGAGTTCCCGGTTACGATGGGAGGTCGGGGGCCGAGCGATGCGCGTTTCTCTCATACACGTACGCGCGTGTGTGCGAGGCGTTGGCTCTAACTGAACCAGAGCGAGGCGTTGGGCTCTAACTGAACCCGAGCGATTGCACTGTAGGCTACGCGTTACTGTACCTGAGCGATCGATCGATGGCTGCTAACTGAACCCGATCGAGCGATTCCTTCGCTATTGCTGCTAACTGAAGCTGATCGATGCTGCCTCTGGGAT